>NC_134815.1:13240489-13247989 GCF_046742065.1 Oratosquilla oratoria | reverse complement strand
AAAAAAAAGTACCTTTTGGACATCACCGCGGTGGGTCACATCAGCTTAGTAAGTTTATAAGTGTGATGAGAAATATACGTGCAGTTATAGGCTTGTGAATCTTAGAGTATATCTGTGCAGTCTTTGAGCCCATGGAAGCCTACATTAATCAAAGGTCAAAGGTAGTGGCAAGCTTGGAAAAAAAATAGTTTAAATCTTTATATAAGTTCGGGGGGGGTACGAAAGTGTGTAATCTACAAAATCAAAGAAGTAGAAACAGAGTCCCTTTCTTAGCTGCCTTCAGTCTATCAAATCAAAGGTAAAACTGCAGAAAGATTTTGTACACAAAATTAGACTAAAATCTGAAAAAGTAGCGATGAAAGTATCTAACTCTATTACTGTAATTTATGGTCTGTGCATTTATTCATTCATCTGAGAGAAACTCTTTACGAAGTAAAAAGATTAACGGGTTTATTCCACCGGCTATCCTTCTTTAAATGGCTGGTGGCTACATCTTGACCCTGAGTGACCTTCACACCTTCCTAAGCGAAGGTCACTCAGGGTCAAGATGTAGCCACCAGCCATTTAAACATTTCACCTATAAGGCATGTAGTAGTTATTATTTCTGTTATATTTAAAATGTAATTTTAATGTTAAACTTAACTGTAATTCTAAGGTTTGATTTCTAAATATAATCTTGTATATGTCTAACCATTATTTTTGTTATATTTAAAATGTAATTTTAATATGTTAAACTTAACTGTAATTCTAAGGTTTGATTTCTAAATATAATCTTGTATACGTCCAACCATTAATGTAATTCAAACTTGTAGTATCATAAATATTTATTGTATCTTTAAAACAGAAATACCAGAAGATGTCTTTTTAGAGACGAAACGTCGTGTAATAAAATGGAGAATTATAAGGAATTGGTTTATGCCCACCCTATCCAAGGGAAGAATATAATTAGAAAAATAGAAAACACAAGAAAGAAAATTAACAACTTCCAGAATGCTGTCGTATTCAATAAAACGTGTATATATATATATATATATATATATATATATATTTATATGTATATAAATATATATATATATGTATATATATATATATTACGTCATCAGAGAGGAAATAAACATCATATTTGCAATGATGCTAATAATTGAAATTTTCAATCTAGTTGTCATTATTTGACACAACAAAATCAGAACTATTACATACCAAAAATACGTTGCAATAAAAAAAATTAATATTAATATGAATTTCTCATGCATGGAAACTAATATGTATATATTTACAATTTTGACTCAATACATTCCTCTCACGCAGAAAATATTTCATTAGAGTTAATCTACAATCAAAATTTGTTTTTCAGGATAAACTTCAGACGAAAATGTACTCAAGACAAATGTACGGATTTTTAATATTAAAAGATACTTATAAATGACATTTAATAACACTTTATACCCACAAAAAAACTTGTAAGTCAATTTTATTTTGACTGCAGTTAATTCTGTTTTCCTTTACGAAAATAAAATTACACTGTAACATATACAACGTTATATATGTTGTTGATATAAAATATCTATATGCAACAGTTTTCATGTAACCACCTTATAAAACGTGTAACGTTTTTAAGGCTAAAGGGTTCATGCTAAATCAACATCATTTAAACTTTCCTATACGTTGATAAATGTAAACTTATACATTTGCATAAGCAACTATATTTCTGTTAAGGTCTTTTGTTATGTTGAGTTATATTTTTCAACGTCACTGTTCTGATACATGGAATCATAAATGAGAAGTACAACAAAGAAAAATGGTCGACTGTTCGACAACGAACATGTTACGTGATTTATGAAAATGATTATAGATGTGCGTCATTAGTAAGAACAGAGCGAAAACACAATATTTAAAAAAATATATTACTGAAGCATACAAAAGACTAAAAAATCCAATATGAACAAGAAAAACAACACTGGTGGACAACTGGTATAAACCTCAATTTCGACATTCTTGTATTTGCTGTTTAAACAAGATTTCTTTGTTTTGAAACTTGAGACGTAACAAAAAAAAAAAAAAAAAACCGCAATATCGACCTCAAATTCTTACCCAGCAATGTATACATGGTCCTAATCTTCAATTCTATTCACGGTTTTTCGTTGGAATTCGAACATTTATGAACCAGCCTGGCCTAATGATTAGTCTCCATTTTTCTATTTTTCAAATGCAGGGCTTTAATGAATTGTCGAAAAGCAAAGTAATCACCGAGCCAGAATATCAAGAGAGGGTTGGCTGCTGCATTCGAGCTATGCGTTAACCTCTTCATCACGTTGATCCTTTTTTTTTTTTTTTTTTTTTCTTTGCGAAAAAATAAATATAATTACATTCGACGCAGAAATGTAATCAAAACTACCTCGAGTAACTACTTCCTTGGAGCAATTTAGTTTAAAGATTTAATTTCAGCCTCTTCTACCTGTAGATAAGATCCTCAAGGGTATGGAGGGGACGTTACCGTATTTAAGGAGTTCAAATACAAATACATGCGTTCTAAGTGTGCTTACACGTCCGCTTTCAACACGGTGACGTTCTTATGCACTGGTTCTCTACCTTCAGTTCTTGGTCCCCTGAAGAGTCCCCACTACCTCACAATTGCCGCCACAAACCAAAAACAAGTGGCAGTAGATGCATGACGGTTCTATTTATGTCTTTCAGAACCTACAGGAATAGTAATACATAACTCTGAGGTGCAATACATGAGAGCTTGAGACATCTGACTTAAAGCCATTTGGTTTGATACAGAGGAAGATGGACTTCGACTTCGAGGGGTCTCGATCCACTGAGGAACTTTGTCAGAACCGAGCTCATTTTTCCATGACTTAAAGATCGTTTGTTTACAGCCAGAATAAAATATACAATGTGCCTCATAAAAAAAAAAACGAATGAACGAAGCTAACGAAGTGACGTTCACAAATTCATTCTGCTTTTATTCGGCCGAATGGCGGACCAGGGATTGAAACACATCTCAACAGACCGTGACCCATTCTAACAATCATGCAGTTCCAACCAGTTATTGGGAGGTGAATCAACATTGACGTAGCGAGTTCCCCCTCCGGTGGACAGCGCCTGATGTGACCCAAACAAAGGCGACTGGACAGGCTAAACAATCGTGGCAAAGCACAAATAATGTTTACATAATCCCTTAGTTTTCAGAGAGGTCGGACACAGTTAAACGAAATGGCCGAATCATAATAAAAGATTAAATGCTGCTTGGTTACAAAAGAGGTTATCCTTAAAGGAGTTTAACTCTGTTGGTCACTGAAAGAGTTCAATATAACTAATCAGATTAGCCCGGTGACAGTTAAAACCAAGGTATCAGTACCATCCGACACCTTATGCGCGGTCAAATGTAAACACATGACTGCGAGAACGCAACATATACAGCTTCGGAGTAATCAATAAACGTACGCAGCACATGTTAGCGTCGTGCAGAGTACCACGCTGGATATGCTCCCAGGTGCGAGCTGCTGCACAGCATATGCTCCCCGTAGTATATGCTCATGGATACGCGTCCAGTGAAATCAATAAACAAGCAGACCTTTTATGCATCACTTGCACCCACGCTCAAGCTGCAACAGCGCTTGTGTCCCTTGTAACATATGCTCATGAATACATGGCCGATATAATCAATAGACTAGTAATCAGTGTATGTAGCATATGCTCAAAGGTTGTAAGCTATAGATTATGCTGCCAGGCATATGCTGCAACGTAGAATATTCTCATTCGTATTATATACCTACAAATGACCCCAGGAAAATACAGCATAAGCAGCATATGCTCAGAAGGCTGCGACATATGTTTCTACATGCAAGCTGCTACCAAGCATATGCTCCCTGCAATATATGCTCACGAATACACCCCCGGAACAATGGCCGAACGCTGACAGTAAATGCATTATATGCATGGCTGGAGGCAACAGACACCATAACCTCCAGGTTGCAGACAGCTTAAGTAAGAAAAACAGCATTGCAAAAATTAAAACAAAAAAGAAGAACAATATGAGATCAATTCCAGGTACCTTTCTAAGTATTCTGTAGCTTTGCCAGGCCGGAGGCTCATCTGCCAACCAGGATATGCCTTAGAGTCATAAAATGTTGTTCTTATGATGAAGAGAAACAGAAGCTGTTAAATCAAAATTAATCCCTTAAGCACAAAGATATTTTTTATATATTTTGTTTTATCTAACGCCGGGCGAATCTGATCTCAGCTAAATAAAATTGTTTGGCATTAATTTGGACAAAATAATATTGAAATTACCAGTAGGATTATAAGTAAAGCATTGTGATAAAGTCTATGCCATTACACCAGCGAGTGTCCACTTTGTCTTTAGCACGAAATAAACACGGTGCCATATTTCCTGTGACCGACAAAATGTCTACAAACACGAATACAACCTTATAACCTGTAACATATCTCGGGTTACGCGAATCCGCACATCGAGTTACGCGAATCAGTACTCCGAGTGACGTGAATTCCCACCACGATTTACGCGAGTCCGCACTCCGAGTTATGCGAGTTCGCACCCCGAGTTACCCGAGTCCGCACTCCGAGTTTCGCGAGTCCACACTCCGAGTTACGCAAATCAGCACTCCGAGTAAATCTGATCGGCACTCCGAATTACGCGATTTGGCAATTAAAGTTATGAAAGACCACTCCTCGTGTTACGTGAGCCTACACCCCGAATTACGCAAGTGTACAATCTCGAGTTATGCAAATTTACAACTGTTATGAAAACAACCGCAGTGAGATCTTTGCTTAAACCCTCCACAGCTCTTGGCAACTTGTGACTCAACTGTGTCGATTTCATTAACAGATAAGATTACTTAATTCGGCTGAGAGACGAACATAAAAAAATATATACATACATACATATACCAAGGCTTTTTCCCCCTTACAAGGGAGGTAGCCAAAAAGGAAAAGGCATAAAATCATTCCCACCCATTCCATCCGTGAATACACTCCACACCCCTCCACCCTCCCTTTTATCTTAGCATATATGTATATATATATATATATATATATATATATATATATATGTGTGTATATAGACATTATACATATATATATATATATGTATATATAGACATTATACACATATATATATATGTGTGTGTGTGTGTGTGTGTGTGTGTGTGTGTGTGTGTGTGTGTGTGTGTGTGTGTGTGTGTGTGTGTGTGTGTGTGTGTGTGTGTGTGTGTGTGTGTGTGTGTGTGTATGTATCCAGTTCTCTTCCCAAAATCTTCCCAGCTTAATAAAATCACCCGTCGTTCTCCAACACCCAACAGCACTCATACAAATGTTATCCAAACTACCGCTCGATGATTTCATTATTTTCGGCTCTAATGACTCCAGTCTAATGATTCACTTTGTAAACTTTATTCTGGCTGACGTCAGATGATTCTATTCTATTAGTGTGATGTCTTCGGGGTGAGTAGTAACACTATCACCACTGGATATGGAAGCAGAACTTCATAAGCTCGGACATCCAGATTCAAGTAAAAGTCGTCTTGATTGAGCCGCAAGTCTGCTTGCTCCCGGCCCGATCGACGTGTACCCATTCACCGATGGATGAGTCTAATATTTCAAATAACATAGTTTACGACTTATGCAACTCAACGCTGCCTAAAGGGGTTTCCACACTGGGCTATTTCTCCTCCAACCTTCGGTTAATCGGCTGTACCGTCCACCTCCAAAACTTTTTCCGCCGTAAAATCACTATGGCAAACTATTTTGTTTTCTCAACAAAAATACATAGAATATGATTTAATAATTTACGACTTACGCAACTCAACATTCCCTAAAGGGGTTATCACACTGAGCTTTTTTTCCTCCAACCTTCGATTAATCGGCGATACCACCCACTTCCAAAACTTTTTTTCCACCGTAAAATCGCTATGGCAAACTATTTTGTTTTCTCAAACGAAAATATATAGAATGTGATTTGATATGCTGGAGGAAAAATATTTTCTCTAGACTATAAGATTACTTTCCTAAAGGTACGGGCTGCAAATTTTCTCCAACAGTCGGAGGAAAAATAGCCCAGTGTTATAACGCCCTAGCATAGCCCTAATCCAAAATAACTAAAACTAGCCCAAGTCAACCTAACCAAATATATTAAAACATGACCCAAACTTGCTTAATCCAAAATAATCCAAACTAGCCTCATTCAACCTAACTAAAATTAATCAAGTCCAACCTAAACTAACAAATTCAATCTAACTTAAGCTCTTCTAGCCCGAACCGCCACGAAGTAACCCCATTAACCTTACTTGACCCCACAGGACATAACCGAATTGGTTTTGCCCTAAACTGCAATGATAAGCAGGTTACTGCATACTACGCTATCAACGCCAGTGTCATAGGGGACAACACGCCAAATTCATACACAACAGCCAACAGACAATGTAGAGTAATACCAGTAGTTAACCCATGTAAAAGTATTGGGTACATTTTTTTTTTTTTTTTTTTTTTTTTATCAGAGAACATCATCATCCCGAGTGGGTGTCGATCATCCTTATTCCTGGATATATGAATACAAATTCAACTATTTTTATTTATTTATTTATTTTCATTTATTCATTTATTTATCTTTATTATTATCATTTATTTATCTATTCATTTATTTACTTATCTATTTTTATTATTATCTATATTGTTATTATTATCATTTTAGAATAACATCACCCTGAATGGGTCTTGTTCCAAATGGATACATGAGGTTTTTCCCTAAACCCGTGTTCCGAATGGGGCCCACTAGCTAGTCCATCGACTAAAATAATCAAGCACACATCAGAATAAATGTATACATGCATCAACCTATCGAGTATATTAACAATATTTGTACTGAACCCAGATATAGAAATAATATGTCTAATGGACCACTTTCATCACAAATGGAACGTTCTCTAGTGAAATTGAAAAATGTTTAAGAAGTGTTAATATATTGATACACAATTATTGCCCCGGGCTTTCAGCCGTTACGTAGTAATGTGTTACAAAATATCATTTAATACAAAATATCATTTAATACAAAATAACAAAACGAGCACTAAAGGTACGCATGACCCCGTGGAAAACAATAAAATCTATTCCATGCACTAAGCCAATCACGACGAGTTAATTAAATATTCCGATAACTGACACGCCACACTAGTGTTGTACAATGCATGGAGAGCAGTGGGGACCAGTTATACGTATCATACTCGTATATTCACGTCCTTTGCACTTATTTTGCTCGTTCTCGGACGCATTCATACATGCACCCACACCCACACATAACATGTATATGTACGTATATATATATATATATACATATACATATACATACATATACATATATATATATATATATATATATATACATATATATATACATATATATACATATACACACACACATATATATATATATATATATATATATATATATATAATACACTTCTGTTCCTCCTCATTTTTAGT
>NC_134815.1:13222989-13227989 GCF_046742065.1 Oratosquilla oratoria | reverse complement strand
AGAGAGAAGAGTGCAAATGGGAAAGGAAGGGAGGTGAAAGTAGGGGGACGACAAAAGCGGGTGGAAGACAGGGTGCAATGAAGAAGAATTAGGGGGATGAAGGAAAAGAAAAAGAAAAGGGGGAAAGTTAGGGAAAGGGGCAATGGTGAAGAGGGGAAGAGGAGGGAAAGGAGAAGGGAGAGGAAAGGAAAGGAGAGGAAAGGAGATAAGGGGAGAGAAGGGGAGAGAAGAATAGAGGGGTGAAGAGAGAGACGTGGGGAGGAGAGGGGAGGAGAGGGGAGAAGGGAGGAGAGGGGAAGAGAGGGGAGTAGAGGGGAAAGGAGATGATAGGAGGGTAAAAGAGGACACTGGAGAAGAGGGGTGGGCAGGAGAGGGGAGAAGAGGGGAGAACAGGGGAGAAGAGGAGAAGAAAGGGTAGTAGAGGGGAGAGGAGATGACAGGAGGGTAAAAGAGGACACTGGAGAAGAGGGGTGGGGAGGAGAGGGGAGGAGTAGAGGGGAAGAGTAGAGGGGAGAAGACGAGTGGAGGGCGGGAGAAGTGGAAAAAAGGGAAGAGTCCGGATCTAAGCAAAGAGAGGGGAAAGGGGAGGGGAAGGGGGAAGGGAAAGGGAAGGGAAAGGATAAGGTGGAGGTAAAAGGAGGAAAAATGGGAAAGGGAAAGAAAGGTAATGGGAAAGGAGGGGAAAGGGGGAAGAGAGGAGGATAGAAAAGGGTAGGGAAAGGAGGGGAAGGGAGAGAGACAAAGGTTGGAGGGGTGGAGGGGTAGAGGGGTGGAGGGGTGGAGGGATGGAGGGGTGGAATACGTGTGGGAGAAAGCTTGCAGCTAGAGGCTTCTGCGAGACAGTGAGGCGGCATCCCTATTGATCAAGTGCTATCCTTTGCCCGGGGTCGTGTCATGTCTAAATGACTACGCCTGGGTGTCTGTATGAGTGTTCCGAGTCACCCTTCTCACCCCACCTCCTCCCTCCCTTCCTCCTCCTCCACCTCCTCGCCTCCACCTCTTCGTCTCCACGCCCCCACATCGAGGGGAGCCTCTCTCCCTTCGGAGCTTTACAATTCAAACCCTCTTTTCTTCTCCGGAAGTGTTCTTGTAGGAGACGCGTCATGACTTTTGGTTGCTGAGACTGGAGCCTTCCTTGGCTCCTCCCAGTTCGGGGTTTGCTTTTTCAGATCTCTGGATGCCTAGGTTTACGCCCTGGGTTGTTCTGTAGTCATGGTAACTTTTGTCTTTTTATTTTATTTTATTTTTATTCTTATTTAATTTTATTTCATTTTATCTTATTTTATATTATTTCATTTTATTGTATTTTATTTTATTTTATTTTATTTTATTTTATTTTATTTTATTTTATTTTATTTTTTATTTTTTTATTTTCTATTTTTTTGGATGTTCTCATGAGTTCTGGTTTGGTATACGTCTTACTGAAGGATACAAATCGTATTGACAGTAGGACATAATCCTTATATACACATTTTTCTAAGTATTCTAGATTTTGATGCTATCTAGCTCGTCAATTACATCTTACAATATGCTTTATACCGTCACAGGAAAAATCTATCTTGACTTTATGACCTTAACCGTTCACATAACTTCTTCCATTTATCTAATTAAATCCCAATATCCAGTAATATCTACATCAGTACAAATTATTACAGAGGCTTAACTAGATAAGTAAAAGTAAATGATATATTAAGATTTTCCGAGACTTTTGCTATACGAATATCAAATCATCTTAAATAAGAAGAAAAGAACATAGGAATGAAGAAGACTGCAAGAGACCATAAATCCTACACTTGGCAGTTCCATGTCCATTATTGCCTGTCATTCCCATCCATAAAGTTGTCTATCCTCTTAAAAAACCGATAGCTTCTGCGCTCACTACATAAGTCTATTCCATTTGTTGACCACTCTATTAGTAAACCTGTTGTAAGAGGCTGGTAGATAAAGGTAGACAGGTAAGGTAGATAGAGTGGTAGGTGGCAAGAATTTCAGTTTTATAAGTAGGATGTTTGAAAACAATAAGCCGCGAAGGAGTTGCATAATTTCGCTCCCCGTCTAAAGTTTATAAACAACGGCTAGGAATTTTTTTTAATGCTGTTGTGACAATATGTAAACTAAGCCATTCATGCATCAATATCAAGATTGCTTGTGTAAGCAGTATTTCTTAAGACGTTGCAACAGTCTTTCTGATTGGAGAAAAGGGTGGAGGAGGAGAAAAAAATGTACACGGGAGAAAAGTCACGCCCTTGGGGGAGGCACTTATTTGTAACAGGAAAGGTCATTGGATGAATAAAGTCGTGACCTCGGTTCAGAGGTTGCTTAGTGAGTGGATTGAGGATCCCAGTTGGGAGTCCTTTGGTGTAAATTGATAAACCAAGTGGAATATTACTCGGGAAGAAAAAAAATACCTAAGGTTAATTCACCCCATCGAGAAACATTACTTACTTAAAGTGGAAGAAGAAATGCAAACCACAGAAGGGAATAGTAAACAGAATTAAACCAGTAATTACGTAGAGGAGTGGTCGAAACCTGTTCTTGTTTATTTTCTTCTTAAATGCATTCTCTTATCTAAAGGAGATACTAATTTTTCCCTTTCACTGCTTCTTATGTCTCTATAAACTTATTCTTGCTGTCGCCAGGCGATTTTATTCAGTTCAGAGAGACCCCGTCCTGGCAGACTCTCCGATTTCCCTCGAGAGCATCAGGACGAAAGTCTTATCATCAGAAACTTTTTAATTCCTTTTTCGACTCTTGATCAAGACTCTTTCCTGATTCTAAAACTCTTCTTATTCTCGCTAATATCCATTTTCGGCAGACTCTCTGATTTCCCTCGAGAGATTGAGGACCAAGTCTTATCATGAGAAACTTTAATTCCTTTTTCGACTCTTGATGAAGACTCCTTCCTGATTCTGAAACTCTTCTTCTTTTCGCTAATATTCATTTTCGGCAGACTCTGATTTCCCTCGAGAGTCTGAAGACCAAGTCTTATAAGAAACTTTTTCATTCCTTTTTTGACTCTTGATCAAGACTCCTTCCTAATTCTGAAACTCTTCTTCTTGTCGCTAATATCAATTTTATTTTTTTTTCTCTTCCACTTGTATTTTATGCCTTTTTTTGTTTCTTGTTGTTCTGCTTGAGTTATGTGCAATAATTCAATCGCTTAGAGTAACCTTTATCAACGAGTTACTATGATCAAGTAAGCCTACACGGAACGAGATCGGATATAAAATAAATAAATATATTAGTTAAAAATGATAAGAACAAATTAACAAATAAACGAATGAATAACCAAATAACCAACCAACCAAATGAATGAATATAAAAACAAATAGATAAATAAGCAAGAAAAAAATAGAAACATTACGACATTTTCCTTAGGCGTTCCGTCGTAATTGGAATAGAAGACACGACTCGTCGCTTGAATCGAGGAAAGATGGTTTGTCTACACAACGCCATGACAACAGCAAACCATCTGCTCCCTCTCCCTCTTTTTTTTTCTCTCTGCAATCTGATATACCCTCCCCTCCCCCTCTTCCTCCTCCCCTCCTTCCCTACATCCACTCTAAGGACTCCCCCGCCTTTGTCTCCTCCTCCCTCTCCTCCTCCTCCCACCTCTCCACACCTCACTATGGGAAGTCCTGCTTCCTACGAGTTATTCCTCCCTTGGAACCAAAAAATTCCGCTCTATTTCTTTCCGTTACTTTCATCCTCTTCGTCCTCCTCCTCCTCCTCCTCCTCCTCCTCCTCCTCCTCCTCCTCCTCCTCCTCCTCCTCCTCCTCCTCCTCCTCCTCCTGCTCGTCCTCGTCCTCCTCCTTCTCCTAACGCCCTCTTCTCCTCCTGCTCCTCCTCCTCCTCACCGCTGTCCTCCTGCCCCTCATCCTAACTCTCCCTTTTCGTCCTCCTAACTTCCCCTTCTCCTCCTTCTCCTTTTCCTCCTCCTTCCCCTCCTAACTCCCTCCCCTCCTAACCCCCTCTCCTCCTTACTCCCTCTCCTCCTCCTCTCCTCTAACTTCCTATCCTCATAGCTCCCTATCCTCCTCTTCCTCCCTTAACTTCCTCTCCTTCTCATGACCCCCTATCCTCCTCCTCCTCCTCCTATGGCTCCTCCTTTTCCTCTTCCTATTCCTAACTCCTCCTCTTAATTTCTCCTCTTCTTCCTGCTAAGACCTCCTCATTCTCCTACCTCCTCCTCCTACACTCTCCTTCTTCCTTTTCTTTCATCTTCTTCCTCTTTCCCTTCCCCTTGCTCTCCTCCATCCCACCTCTTCCCCCGTACTCTTCCTCTTCTTCCTTCTTAACTTCTTGTCATAAAGCTTGATACATCTATCAACTTCTTTGACGTCCAAACAACTCAGGACCCAGAGAACAATACGGCATCGAAGAAAATCCTCCGATTTGGTCAAAGTTAGTGACGGGCAACATGGCCTAATGGTACCGAGAATAGACGCAATCATGTACAAGGCCATTCTAGAGTCCATTTCAGAGTTTTGTTAAGCTTTAGCCCTTTCGTAGCAAGGGAAGGACGGTCTGTGCGAGGAGGACGATCATGGGGAGTATTTTCGACCGAATCAAATCGTCTGGTGGCAGTAAGATATGATTATTGAAGATCATATCGAAATGCTCCATCGATTTTCGTTTGAGATGCGCTTTGTTCTTTTCCTCGGGCGTATATGTGTGTGTGTGGGTTATTCTTCGACTGAATAAAATCGTTTGGAGAGAGATTGCATGAGGCACGGACGCGCACGAACACACTAACTTGTGTGCGACAGACAGGCACTCATACATTAACGTGTAAGTACCCGCATAAACACACACACACACACACACACACACACACACACACACACACACACACACACACACACACACACACACACACACACACACACACACACACACACACACACACACACACACACACACACACACACACACACACACACACACACACACACACACACACACACACACACACACACACATGCACATAGACTCGCAT
>NC_134815.1:13212989-13217989 GCF_046742065.1 Oratosquilla oratoria | reverse complement strand
GTGAGGAACAGTGTGGATTTAGGACGGGTAGAGGTTGTGTAGATCAGATCTTTGTGGTAAGACAGATATGTGAGAAAGCTATAGGAAAGGGGAAGGATGTCTTTTGGGCTTTTATGGATTTGGAAAAGGCTTACGATAGGGTAGACAGATAGGGACTGTGGGAGGTTATGCAGATATACGGGATAGGATGAAAGCTTCTAGGAGCTGTCAAGAGTTTTTATGAGAGTAGTAGAGCTTGTGTCAGGATTAGAAATGGAGAGAGTGAGTGGTTCGAGGTAAAGGTGGGACTTCGTCAAGGATGCGTTATTTCGTCCTGGCTGTTCAACTTATACATGAATGGGGTAGTGCGAGAGGTAAATGCAAGGGTAGTGGGGCAGGGATTCGAGATGGTTAAGGAAAATGGAGAAAAGTGGGAGGTGAGCCAGCTGTTGTTTGCGGACGACACTGGGCTTGTGGCAGGATCGGAGGAGGGATTGAGGAAGTTGGTGACAGAGTTTGGGAGAGTATGTGATAGAAGAAAGCTAAAGATAAATGTGGGTAAAAGTAAGGTGATGAGATGTACAAGGGGTGAAAGTGGCAGTAGACTGGAAGTGAGCATTAAGGGAGAGCGACTGGAGGAAGTGGATAGTTTTAAATACTTGGGTGCAAATGTGGCAGGAAAAGGTGGAGTGAAGGTGGAGGTAGAATGTAGATTGAAAGAAGCGAGTAAATGCCTTGGTGGATTAAAGAGTGTAATGAGGAATAGACATTTGAGAATGGATGCTAAGAGGAGACTGTATGAAGGAGTGATTGTGCCAACAGCACTGTATGGGGCAGAAACATGGAACATAAGAGAGGAAGAGAGAAGGAGTTTGAATGTGTTTGAGATGAGGTGTCTGAGAAGTATGATGGGGGTTACTAGGCTGGATAGAGTGAGAAATGAGGAGGTGAGGAGGAGAACAGGGGTGGAAAGGGAGCTGGGAGATAGGATTGATGAGAGAGTATTAGTATGGTTTGGACACATGGAAAGAATGAGTGAAGAAAGACTAGTAAAAGAGGTATGGAAGGCAGAGGTGGAGGGAGTGAACATGAGGGGACGTCCTAGGATGAGGTGGATGGATGGGGTGAAGGGGGCTTTGGGGAAGAGGGGAATGTCTGTTGAGGAAGGACGGGAGAGGACAGAAGACAGGGGTGAATGGAGAATGGTTGTATATGGATGATGTTGTGATGCATGAGGTGGAATGGGTGGGGGGATGGGGGTGAGGTAGTATGTGTGAGCAAAATTTGACGCAGCCCGAAGGGATATCTCCCCGTCTTCTCCTTTTATGCATGGGGGGACGGAGAGAGGGGGGGGTCGCCGATTTAATGAAGCGGCCTTGCTGTGGATGTGGTGTGTCTTGCGACACTGCTTCTGACCCAAGGCAGTGGACAAGGTGCAGGGATGACCCGTCATCCAGGAGGTGCTAAGATGAGAGGGAGGGTGGAGGGGTTGGAGTGTATTCAGGGATGGAATGGGTGGGAATGAATGTATGCTTTTTCCTTTTTGGCTACCTCCCTTGTAAGGGGGAAAAAGCCTTGGTATATGTATGTATGTATGCTCCCAGGTAGGCTTTCAGCCTGTCAGTCGGGCCAGCACACTTCTCCAGATTTTCCTCTCAAAGCTTCTTTCTTCTCTCAAATCCTCTATTTCTCCTAATCCATTTGCCTCTAGGATTTCTTCAACTCCATCTTTCCATCTTTTCTTCGGTCTACCTCTAGATCTGCTACCTTCTGGTCTTCAGTTTCATTTTTTCTTTGGAATTCTCTCTTCATCCATTCTCTCCACGTGCCCAAGCCACCTTAGTTGTGCCTTTTCTATTTTGCTTCTAATTGATGTTACTTCAATCACTTCTCTTACTTCATCCTTTCTAATTCGATCTCTTTTAATAATGATAATAACAATAACAATAATGGTAACGATAGTATTGATGACAATAAGAAAAATTATAACAACAGGAACAGCAACAACAACAATAACAGGATTAAGAAGACAAACAAGTAGACTAAGAAGACGAAGAAGAAGAAGAATAGTAATAGTACTTATAGTAATAATAATGATTAATGATAATTGTTCAAAGCTTAAGAGCCGTTTCCTTTTTTTCCTGTCTTCAGGAATGTTAATGAAATATTTTCCAACTGTCTGATATTACCAATGTAATACACATCTTCTCTTCCTTTGAGCTTGAATCTTCGACATTTTTCTTTACATCCTATTTCTTGTGTCTATTTTACTTTTTCTATATATTTTTTTATTTATCTTTATTTTGATCAATGTTCACTTCTAATTTGTATTCTTATTCCTATATTATTATTATCTTTACATTATTCATTCTCATTCAGTAGTTCTGCATGCTTAGTACAAAAACATTGTTTACCACTTTTTGGTTGAAATTTTACTTATTGTATGTAATAATGTTTATAACCTTTCATTTCATAATACATCGTCTTTGTTTATTTTTCCCATATTCTGATATGCAATTACGAGTATCAATACACGATCTATTTTCTAACGTTCTAAATTCCTCATAACTTCGTCTGCGCCTTTCATTTGAAAACCTTTGCAAAAATCTAATCATTCAGAAACTGAACATAAAGTTTGTGAAGGAGAAGCTAATATTACAATATTGCGTTCACTGCATTGTTACATATAAGCCCCTTTTATTTATAAAGACTTTCTTACCTCCCGATGCCCAGCTTTACTTACACAATAGCAACTATGATCGATGATATATGGGCACACATTATAGTTTTGAAAGGTGTATGAAAGAAAAAAACTGAAGATAAATGTGATGAGATGTACAAGGGGAGAGAGTGACAGCAGGCTGGAAGTGAGCATTAAGGGTGAAAAACTGGACGGGGTGGATAGTTTTAGATACTTGGGTGCGAATGTGGCAGGAAAGGGAGGAGTGGGAGTGGAGGTAGAATGTAGATTGAGAGAAGCGAATAAATGTCTTGGTGGATTAAAAAGTGCAATGAGGAATAGACATCTGGAAATGGATGCTAAGAGGAGGTTATATGGAGTGATTGTGCCAACAGCAGTGTACGGGGCAGAAACATGGAACATGAGAGAGGAAGAGAGAAGGTGTTTGAATGTGTTTGAGATGAAATGTCAGAGAAGTATGGTAGGGGTTACTAGGCTAGATAGAGTGAGAAATGAGGAGGTGAGGAGGAGAACAGGGGTGGGAAGGGAGCTGGGAGATAGGGTTGATGAAAGAGTATTAGGATGGTTTGGACACATGGAAAGAATGAGCGAAGAAAGATTAGTAAAATAAGTGTGGAAGGCAGAGGAGAAAGGGGTGAATATGAGGAGTCGTCCTAGGATTAGATGGATGGATGGGGTGAAAGGGGCTTTACAAAAGAGAGGAATGTCTGTGGAGGAAGGACGGGAGAGGACAGAAGATAGGGGTGAATGGAGAGGGGTTGTGTATAGATGATCCTGTGATGCATGAGGGGGAGTGGGTGGGGGATGGTGGGTAAGGAAGTATGTATGAGAAAATAATTGACGCAGCTCGAAGGGATTTCTCCCCGTCTTCTCCTTTTCTGCATGGGGAAACGGAGAGGGGGTGTCGCCGAATTTATGAAGCGGCCTTGCTGTGGATGTGCTGTGTCTTGCGACACTGCTTCTGACCTAGGGCAGTGGACAGGATGCAGGGATGACCCGTCATCCAGGAGGTGCCAAGATAAAAGGGAGGGAGGAGGGTGGAGGGGAGTGGAATATGTAGGGAATGGAATGGGTGGGAGTCGTTTCTATGCCTTTTTCTTTTTGACTATCCCCCGTGTAGGGGGAAAAAGCCTTTGGTATATATATGTATGATGTATCTTCAACTTATAAGACATTACTCTAAGCGCGAAATGAGACGCAGGCGACACAGGTGACGCAGGCGACACAAGTGACGCAGGCGACACAGGTGATGCAAGCGACACAAGTGACGTAGACGATACAGGTGACGCAGGCGACACAGGTAACACAGGCGACACAGGTGATGCAGGCGACACAGGTGACGCAGTCGACACAGGTGACGCAGCACAGAGCAAAGGCAGACGTTCTCTTGCTGAACTGAAGGACAACTCAAACTTCTGTCTCACTTGAAATGTTTCTAAATCTAGTAACTCGACATTTCAAGTAAAAGAGGAGTTCAAACTACATCAGTTCAGGAACAGGACGTCTGCCTTCGCTCTGTGCTGCATCAACTGTGTCAGCTGCTTCTCAGTTATTTCTTAGGCTTAAAGTTGATGACGTCTAGAGAGACGTCGCCAGATTAGCTTGGCATTTATATTTCTTATTAAACATTTTCTGTCTCCATTAGATTTTAGACTATGATAATTAGCTCTACGAGCAGTTAAAAATTTTTGTTGTAGCTGTAACTTAGTCCTATATAGTTCAGGATTTTCAGTCAGCTGATTAAAATCACGCGGCGACAGAAAGCAAAGAAGAACAAGTCGAGGGAGTTGCTAGAAAATCTAAAGGATTTTGTTATTATCATTATTTTATTTATTTATCTATGTATTTTCATTAACGCGTAACAATGTTATTCAGCTCGGAGTACCCACCCAACCTCGACGAATTAATCAATTAATTAATCTATAAAATCTATATCTATTATCATATATTTCTATTTTAGATGCGGATGTAGTGATCCTCTCAACAAGTTACTTAAATTGAAATGAGAAACAAATAAAAAAAACATATATCTGGTTCATACATATCGTTTTATCAGGAACTTCTCTCACATGGGCCAAAATTGGCTAACTAAAACAATGTTTACAACAAGGTTTCCTAAAAAATACACACATTTAAAAATTTGGCAGATAAAAGTTCATATTTATGGCAAGTCAATTACTGGTTATTCTACATAAGTATAAAAAACAAAGCGTTTTTTGTTGTTTTTTTAACTTGTTTCATCACAAATCCCATTTATGGGGCTCCGCATAATAAATTTCTTACAAACTTTATAAAAACTCGGGATCAAATATTAAGCCGG
>NC_134815.1:13167989-13170489 GCF_046742065.1 Oratosquilla oratoria | reverse complement strand
GCTTTGGCAACAGCACCTGTCCTACGCTCCTTATTTATTTATTTATCTATTTCTATATACAAGACATTACCATGTTAAGCAGCTCTTATTTTCCTTCACTTGGATGGTGGCCTCCCTCAAGTCATCGTTAAGAAGCAGTGTCTCCTAAAACGGGGCAAATCACCCTCTTCGGGCAGATTACCCCCCTCCCCCAAGAGGTCAAATAACTCCCAGGAGGGGGGGTTATTTTGATAATTTCTCATATATACCTCAGGATAGAAATAAAAAAGACAGAAATACAAAAAAAAAAAAAAAAGATAAAAAAAAGATAAAAAATAAATAAATAAATAAATAAATAAATGAATAAATAGATAAATAAATAAATAAATGCTACCCCTTGTGGAATGATATCATATACAATATAATGCATAATGTGCGATACATACTCAAAAAACAATAAGAAATTAAAACATCTGTTTTTTTAAATTATCCAATGATTATGAATACTGTATTAGATTTGTAGATGGGAGTGTTTTGCTTGGTGTTCTATGATAATTAAACTGGACAAGGAGCCGAAAATGTTCTGAAACTAATAATTTATGTTATAAAACTATAGTTAAGATAGAAATTGCCAACAACGGTATTCTTCTATAACGGTTTTATTCTGGTAAGAACCAAATTACTTTACCCAGCTGGGGAGAGAGACCTTTAGTCCTTAAAAGGATTCGAAAACTACATTAATTAATTAGCTCATTGGAAACTAGCGTTAATCTTCCACGATGACATCTTTCGTCATACGATGATATTCAGCTTGGCGTGTTTGTTATTATCCCGTTACAGATCGTAGTATCGGCGTTATTTATTTTATTTTATTTGTTCATTTGTTTGTTATTATTTGTCTGTTTATTATTTGCTTGATTTTTCATTTATCAGTATTTATCTATTCAATTTATTATTATTTACTATTTACCTGCATATTAATTTGCATTTATTTACTTTATTCATTATTATTTATATTATCAATAATTTCACTTGTTTACTTTTTAATCTATTTTATTTTTATCATTATCATATATATATATATAATATATATATTATAATTTTTTTTTTTTTTTTTTTTTTTTTTTATCAGACCTCGTTAGGGGCCTACAGGTCTCCTGTCAGCATGCTCCACCTTTGTAATCCTTTGTTGCGTTTATCGTAACACTCCCGTTGCAGCATTCAAATATAAACGTTACAACCTTGTAAAGGCGAGACCAAAAATTCATTCCTCCTCCTTGCCGTTACAATTCCGTTACAAGAGCCGAATCTTAACATACTTTTCACCCTCGCAACCGTTACAACGAACGAATCTCCTGTTTACTGACCCTTCTTGGTAACAATCCCGTTACAATAGTAACACTTTAATTCGTTATTTTCTCCCACACACGGAGAGAAAACTAGAAGAGACGAAAAACATTCCTGTCACACTTGAAACCAACCAATACTCGTGGGGCTTCGCCTCCAACCGATTTTCTGTTCTTCTGACAGAAGAACAATACCAAGGTCAGGTTACATGAAGTCAGGTCACTTCGGGGAGGGAGAAAGTATAGGGTGGGAGGCTGATTAAGAAAAAAGTTATATATGACAACAAAAGCTGGGGAAAAGGAGGTGGGGATGGCGATAGGTGAGATGGGGGAAGGGAGGTGGGGAGGTGGGGGAAAGGGGTGAGGGAGAGGTGGAGGTGAAATCTGGGGGTACTGGAGATGGGGGAAGGCAGAATGAAGGGGTCGAGGGATGGGAAAGGCGGGAAATAGGGGGAGTGGAGAGGGAGTGGGATGAGGAGGAGAGATAGTGGAGGGAAGAATGAAGGGTTGGGGAGTGGGGAGGAAAGATAGGTGACGGGAGAATGAGGAGGTGGGGAGTGGGGAGGGAAGGGAGAGGGGAGGAGAGATAGGTGAGGGGAATATGAGGGGGTGGGGAGTGGGGAGGGAAGGGAGTGGGAAGAGAAATAGGTGAGGGGAGAATGAGGGGGTGGGGAGTGAGGAGGGAGGGGAGAGGGAGAAGAGATAGGAGACGGGAGAATGAGGGGGTGAGGAGTGGGGAGGGACGGGAGAGGGGAAAAGAGATATGTGAGGGGAGAATGAGGGTGTGGGGAGTGGGGAGAGAAGGGAGAGAGGAGAAGAGATAGGTGAGGGGAGAAGGAGAGGAGGAGGGAGGGGAGAGGGGAGGAGAGATAGGTGAGGGGAGAATGAGGGCGTGAGGAGTGGTGAGGGAGGGGAGAGGGGAGGAGAGATAAGTGAGGGCTAACCTTTAAGCTAAACAAAATTTACACCATGAGGCACTTGATTGCAAGTTTACATATTACCACATGTTACTGCTTCTGACCCAAGGTAGTGGGAAAGATGCGGGGATGACCCGTCATCCCGGAGGTGCCAAGATAGGAGGAAGGAAAGAGGGTGGAGGAGAGTGGAGTGTGATAGAGATGGAATGGGTGGGCCTTTGTTTTTTGGCTACCTCCCTTGTAAGGGGGGAAAAAGCC
>NC_134815.1:13155024-13162489 GCF_046742065.1 Oratosquilla oratoria | reverse complement strand
ATTTGTTGAGACCTCGAAGGCGAGAAGACCTCGAGCTCGAAATGCTTTAAAAACCCGAAGTCGAAAAGACCTCGAGATCGAAGTTCTTTGAGACCCCCAAGTAGAGAAGACCTTGATATTTTATTTCTTTAAGGCTTCGAGGGTAAGAGGACCTCAAGCTCGCAGTTGTTTGAGAACCCGAAGTCGAAAAAACCTCGAGATCGAAGTTCTTTGAGACCCCCAAGTAGAGAAGACCTTGATATTTTATTTCTTTAAGGGTTCGAGGGTAAGAAGACCTCAAGCTCGCAGTTATTTGAGAACCCGAAGTTAAGAAGACCTCGAGATCAAAGGTCTTTGAGACTTCCAAGTCGAGAAAACCTCAGTTTTGTAATTCTCTGAAACCTCGAAGCCAAGAAGACCTAGAGGTCGAAGTTCTTTAAGATCTTGAAGTCGAAAATACCTTGAGTTCAAAGTTCTTTGAGACCCCGAAGTGAAGGACACCTCAAACTCGAAATGCTTTGAGACCCCCAAATCGAGAAGACCTTGATAATGTATTTCTTTAAGACTTCCAAGTAGAGAATACATAATTTTGTAGTTCTTTGAGACCCCGAAGTGGAGAACACCTCGAGTTTGAAGATCTTTGAAACCTCGAAGTGTGCAATGTACTTTTTTGTTTTGTTAAATGCACCATTGCTTTATCTAGCGTCCTGCCCGAGGTATAGTTGAAATGAGTCTCTTTACAGATTACAACTGAACTCTGGCTTTGCAGACGTCACAGAAATATATCTTCATTTTTGGTACATTTCAGTATAACACTGATCGTCAAGTCGTATTTGCAGCATATTAGCTGCAGCTGAGCAGTCATCTATTTGAGGTAGCTGAAAACCTCGACAGAAAAGTCTGCCCTTGACCGCTTTACCAAATCTATATATAGCATCTGAGGCAACGAATTGGTACAAGAAAATGAAAATAGAGTAGGAGGAAGATGGTGGGAAGGTGGGGTAAAGAGAGATCCACAGAGAGAAAAACAGACACAGAGAGAGATGGAAATAGTGGTGGAGGGAGGAGAGGGAATTGTAGAAAAAAAAGTCCGAATTAAGAACGGGTTGCAAGAGGATTAGTTGTTAGGGGGAAGAGGAAGGGGAGCTTCGCCGAGAGGTGACACTGTCCAACAGGTACAGGAACTTAGGGATCGGACAGTGTGACCCCAATGGTAAAAGTTAATTGATTATAATAATAATGAGGATGAAGATAATGAAGATGTTCATCATGATGATTATGAAGACGCTGAGGTTTAATATGATGATGACGATTATTATAAGGAAAATAATGAGGAGGATGAACATCCACTCCTCCGCTTCCTCCTCCTCCTTTTACTCCTCCTCCTCCTTTTCCTCCTCCTTTTCCTCCTTTTATGTCTTCTACACCTACTCTCCTAGGAACAAATTGACGCTTAAGAAGTGGAGCCATGAAGGTGTTAATTGAGATATTTGAGGGTAGCAGAACCGAGGGATTGTATACGTTTTCAACAATCAACGTTATTTTATTATTATTATTATTATTATTTTTTCTTTTTAGGTTATATGCCCCGTGGGGCTACAGGGAGAAGGATGCCTAGTCCCTCTCCCCGTCTCTTTTTTCTCGCCTCTTACGATCCTAGTGGGATACTTGGTGGCAGTATTCTTTTCCCCCACCACAGGGAATTCCCCCATCACAGAAAGAGAATACTCAGAGAAATGGTACAGGACAGCAACAAAGGGTTGGGGGACAGCATAACGGAGGGACAGTCGTAGTATAAAAGTGTCATCATTTCTCTATGAACAGAATTTCTTCTATCATAGACAAAATGATGTGTGTCTCTGGTCCGTAAGGGCGTCTGAGAAGTATGGTGGGGGTTACTAGGCTGGATAGAGTGAGAAATGAGGAGGTGAGGAGGAGAACAGGGGTGAAAAAGGATTTGGGAGATAGGGTTGATGAAAGAATATTAGGATGGTTTGGACACATGGAAAGAATGAGTGAAGAAAGACTAGTAAAAGAGGTATGGAAGGCAGATGTGGAGGGAGTGAACATGAGGGGACGTCCTAGGATGAGGTGGATGGATGGGGTGAAGGGGGCTTTGGGGAAGAGGGGAATGTCTGTTGAGGAAGGAAAGGGAGAGGACGAAGACAGAGGTGAGTGGAGAATGGTTGTATATGGATGATGTGATTGCATGAGGAGGAATGGGCGGGGGGGTGGGGGTGGGGTAGTATGTGTGAGTAAATTTTGACGCAGCCCGAAGGGATTTCTCCCGCCTCTCCTTATATGCAAGGGGGGACGGAGAGGGGGGGGTCGCCGATTAAATGAAGCGGCCTTGCTGTGGATGTGCTGTGTCTTGCGACACTGCTTCTGACCCAGGGCGGTGGGCAGGGTGCAGGGATGACCCGTCATCCAGGAGGTGCTCAGATGAGAGGGAGGGTGGGAGGGGTGTGGAGTGTATTTAGGGATGAAATGGGTGGGAGTGTTTTTATGCCTTTCCCTTTTTGGCTACCTCCCTTGGAAGGGGGAAAAAGCCTTGGTATATGTATGTATTATTATTATCATTGTTCTTATAATTATTATTATTATTATTATTATTACTATTATTATTATTGTTATTGTTTTTATTATCATTATTTTTATTATTATTATTATCATTATTATTTTTATGATCATTGCTATTATTATTATTGTTATTATTATTATTACTCTTATTATTATTATTATTTTATTATTATGATCATTATTATTATTCTTATATATTTATATATATATTTATATAAAATATATATATAATATATATATATATATATATATATATATATATATATATATATATATATATATATATCAAGGACTACTATTACACAGGACGTGCGCACCTAGATCCCTTGGTCCACTAGAGGAGGCCATTGATTTCTTTGTAACCCAACATTTTATATTGGACAAATATATCAAAAATAGAAACCTAACATTGTATATAGGACAAATATATCAACTATTGACTTATTCAATGCAGTATAAGTTAATATAAACTTTTATAGTGAAATAAGAAACTATTTTTAAGGCACTGTTATGCTTTGAAATGCCAATTTTAGCCGGACTTAACAGGTATTATTGTATGAGGTTAGTGGACACCAGGATTGGCGATTTTTTTTTTTCTTTTTAAAAATATATAAAAAATTATTTTTCTTATTTAAAACAGATCTTTTTTCTATTTCAATAGATTATTTTTTATAGATTTTAAATATTGTGGGATTGCTATCTGATATGCGATCTAATATAAGGAGTAGTGTTATATAGACTTGCCACAAGTATACAAGGAACGGTATAAGCCTACATGTAGTATATATCACTGTGCAGCCCACAACAAGTTTCAACAAGATTCTTGTTGAAATTTGTTCTAGGTAAGCAGCTTCTCACTGAGTCAGTTGCTGCTTTGGAATCAACCAGGAAGGATGTCTTCTGGACCTGGCAGAGTGGTTCCTTCAGGCAGAAAAAATTAACCTGTCTGAAATTATTTTGAAAAAATACCAATAACTTCTGTCAAAGGGTACCAAGCTAAATGCAAAGACTACAGCGAGGAACTACAGAGCATTGTGTCAAGATTAAAATCTCACAGAGATAAATGCCGAGGTCAGCCACAGCATACAGAAGAAATTGATGACCCACGTAAATAATTTACTTATATTGTGTGCATTTCTCCCTTTTCATACACAACTATATAAATTTGGTGAACAATGGAGAGCATGTGCAATAAAAGTGTGAAGACCTAAAGAGAGGATACTTCAACTTCATTACTTCTAAATTTGGGTAATGACTATATCACTATAATATACTGTATCCACTCAACTTTGGGGCCTAGATGATTGTTATTCATTTCATTCAACATTGTGTAATATATTTCATAGGTTCAATTGGAATTCAGCCCACATGGGATTCAGCCCAAAGGGATTTAGCCTAACCTAACCCAACTAACCCATTATTTTTTGTGAATTTAAAAGTGGACTGAATCCTGTGTGGACTGAATTCCAAGCCCACCTATTTCATATCCTGTTAATTATTTCCAAATAATTTAGTGGCTTGTGTGAATATGATCATTATAAAAATATATATATATATATATACTGTACTCAAAAGTAGCCTAAATCACACTGTATTCATTCATTTATTTATTCATTTATAAATTATGCAATATGCTAAAAATTTCTGTTTCCATTTCAAGATCTGTATCAACAGCTTCAATCCCTTCATCATCGGCTCCACTTGAATTATCTGCAAACCTGACTCAACCATTAACAAGGTCACTATCAGACTCCTCCACAGGCGCCACTTCTGCTAAATAATTTTCATTTGAAAGAAAGTCATCAACATATCTGGATAGATTTATCATAAAAACTTCAGCCTCTCAAAAGGAAAATCTCAACAAAGAAGTTGCAAGAATTATATTTGCTACAAATTCACCATTTCGTCTTGTTCAACATCCTCAGTTTCTCAAGATGGTTCCGAACCTGAGGCCAGGTTATATTCCTCCATCCAAAAATATATTGCTGATAAGTACATGGATCTCGTGTATGAAAAGGAATATAAAAAGTGTGCAGATGACCTGAATAATGAAATTGTATGTCTTTCAATTGATGGTTGGTCTAACATCCATAATGAGCCCATAATATGTATCACTCTAACAACATCCACTGGTCAGATTTACTTAGTTGACACAATAGACACATCAAGGAAACCTCACACTGCTGAATATCTTCTACAACTTGTACAAAATTCGATCAAGAAGGCTGAACATGATTTTGGTTGTCACATTGGAAATGTTGTGACAGACAATGCAGCAAATGTCACCAAGATGAGAAAACTCTTGGAGGAATCGAGTGAACCTGAGCATACCGTCCTCACATACGGCTTATACCGTTCCTTGTATCCTTGTGGCAAGTCTGTATAACACTGCTCCCTATATTGATATGCTAAAAATGTCCTTTAGCAATCAGATCGCATATAAGATAGCAATCCCACAATATTTAGAATTTATCAAAAATCTATTTAAATCAAATAAATCTGATTTAAATAAAACAAATCTATTTTATATATTTTTTAAAAAAGATAAAAAAAAAAAAATCGCCAACCTTGGTGTCCACTAACCTCATACAATGATACCTGTTAAGTCCGGCTAAAATTGGCATCTCAAAGCATAAAAGTGCCTTAATAAATAGTTTCTCATTTCACTATAAAAGTTTATATTAAATCATACTGCATTGAATGAGTCAATAGTTGATATATTTGTCCTATATACAATGTTAGGTTTCTAGTTTTTATATGTTTGTCCAATATTATAATATGTTAATTTACAAAGAAATCAATGGCCTCCACTAGCGGACCCAGGGATCTGGATGCGCACGTCTAATGTAATAGTAGTCCTTGATATATATATATATATATATATATATATATATATATATATATATATATATATGTATATATATATACATATATATATATATACACATATATATATATAATATATATAATATATATATATATATAATATATATATATATATATTAACCTGTAAGGATAATAAAATGTGCGTGCCTGGTCCGTGTATACATACATATTCCTACACGCTCAGCTCTCTTGTTCAGAATGGTTTTCCTATCCCAACTAAAACATATATTCGTCTAGACCTTCGTCGGATAACCTTTCAACCTTGATTCAAATTTAATCTTTCATTCGGGTGACCTTGTTTAACTGAGGGGGTTCACATGAATAAAGTTAGAAAATGTGAATAGAGTTTTTTCACCGTTTGACTAATGTTGTTTGGTGGTTGAATACGTGTACAAGTCGATCCGTGATTTTGATACATATACCAATAGCTTTTCCCCCATTACAAGGGATGTAGCCAAAGTCAAAAGGCATAATTTCACTTCCAGTCACTCATTCCCACCCACTCCATTCCCATTCACCGCCTTTCACCACCATTCATTGATGGATTGATGAAATACTATTCATTACCCAGAATAAAATCAGTGATATGTGTTATCTCGCAGATGGGTTTCCGGGACAAGAAATTGTCTGGGGGTCAGCAAAGAAAAACAATGTGAGGACGGAGGCTCCATTAGTAACACGTTTCGCTTGTTAGAGATTTATCAAGTACATATGGTATAGTACTTTATGCTTCCGTGTCAACAGGTTCTGAGGGAAATAACTTTGATTATGGCCACAACCTTTACCTCCTGTACTTGGATGGCATTAACACTTCAGAACCTAAGGGTTTCCCTTAAATGGATAAAATATTTTGATGGTAGGAAGAATGAGCTTGCAAGGCGGTTAATGTATTCCAAAGGCTTAAAATGCTCGTCCTTGCCTGAGCGAAGTTGAAAGCGTTTATAAACCCAGACCGAGAATATGAAAACCTAAATAGAAAACACTAAGAGTTCAAACCTCATCCAATGGAAAATAAAAATTAAATTGGTTTCTAGATAATAAATAAATAAGTAAATGAACAAATAGAATATATAATAAGATCCCCCATCTGGATTGGGATCGACTTAAAGAAAAAAAATCTATTGAGTAATTTCTTGGGGGACTGGGGACCCCACCAGAAAATTTCATCAGAATTTTGTCTGCAACATTTTGAGACATTTCGTGCAAAGAGAGAGACGCAAATAGACAGGGATATAGACAGACAGAAAGAGAGAGAGAGAGATACACACACACACACACAGAGAGAGAGAGAGAGAGAGAGAGAGAGAGAGAGAGAGAGAGAGAGAGAGACAGAGAGAAAGAAAGAGATGGGTGGTTGTCTAACCCTCCTTGCAATTTTATTGACGGAGGTAACTAGAGCGTCGGTCCTAGGGGTTTGAACGCCCAGGTGGCATGACCAGCTAGAAAACGAGCAAAAGGAAAAGAACTGTGGAAGGTCGAGACCTTCTGCGGTAATTGGGCGACAGGCGGTCAGTACCTAAAGGCGAACGTTCCTATCTTTCCTTTTTTTATTTTCATTTTTCTATTTCTATTTATTTATTTATCTATTTATTTATCTATTTATTTATTTATTTATTTATTTATTTATTATTTATTATTTATTATTTATTATTTATTATTTATTATTTATTATTTATTATTTATTATTTATTTATTATTTATTATTTATTATTTATTATTTACTATTTATTATTTATTATTCATTATTTACTATATATTATTTATTAATTATTATTTGTTATTTGTTGTTTATTATTTATTATTCATTATTTATTATCTATTATTTATCTATCTATTATTATTATTATTTTATTTTTTATTTTTTTATTTTTTAGTGAAGGATATTGACACGCTCTTCGTCGTGGCCGAAGTGGGGGATCAGGGATTGAGGCAATAGTCTTGCAGTAGTATGTATATGCATAAAACTGTATAAGTGCAATGTACATGCATATGCACACACACACACACACACACACACACA
>NC_134815.1:13140024-13150024 GCF_046742065.1 Oratosquilla oratoria | reverse complement strand
AATGGAGAGGAGAGACGAATAGAAAAGAAAATGGAAGGAGATTAAGGGTTTGAAAACAGAAAACACGAAAAAAGGTACACGAAATATATGGACTAGGAAATAATAAAGAAAGTTTATATATGTATATATATACTATATATATATATATATATATATATATATATATATATATATATATATATTATATATATATATATATATATATATATATATATATATATATATATATATATATATATATTCTCTAATAACGAGTTATGGAAGAGGAGAAAGGAGAAAGTATTCGCCATTTTTACAACTACTTTACAAAATATGCAATACAAAAAAGAGAGGAGAGAAGGAAGAGAAACAACAAAATCATTTAGAAGTAAAAACATTAAATTGATCAAGACAGAGATCATGCTGTTTTTTCTGTTGTCCATAAGAGTGATATATACTTATTTCCTGTCCATGTATTTATTTATTTATTTATTAGTTTATCTGATTATTTATCTGTTTGTATATTTACCTATTTTCTAAACTATCTTAAATGGTAAAGAGAGTTAGGCCGAGAGAATAAATAGGTGGAAAATAACGAGAAAGAAAACGAACAATTTCGCTCCACGAGGGACTCGACTCTGTTGAACAAAACAGCAGCGGAGTCCAATTGTAAAACATGATTGCAAGCAGGAAGCCTTTGGGCCATAACGAGGCCGTATACAGGAAATAAAAATAAATGTACAGAAAGACTAATACAAACTTGTTTATAGACAAAGAAAACGGTGAATTAGAAGTACGAGAGAGAGTAACAGAGAAAGTGTGAGAGAAATTATATGGTTTAACGCCACAACCCCCTACCCCCTATCGGAGGGCTAGGACTGTGCCCCTCACAGAAGATTTTTGTAGCGTGAAATCTAATAAACCATGCTCTTGGCTTTACTTCGCCGGTGGCAAGGTTTGAACCACCATCCCCTCGATCTTTGCCGCAAGTAACGAAACCTAAAGATAGACAATGGAAGAAGAGAAGAAATTTATATTCGATCGGTTGGGTGTCGTTAAGGGGTAAGAGGCTGTAATATGGTAATATGGGGCCTATAGGAAAGGGGCCTATACGAAAGGGGCCTAAAGGAAATGGGAGAGGGGGAAAGGGGGAGAGGGGAAGAGGGGGAGCCTAAGTGTGCAGAACACACTTCCATAAATGGGGAATGAATATGTATGCGCTGTGGTGATGGGGAATCCATCCGCGTGTTAACCTTCTCCCTCACCCCATCCACACCTCCCTTCACGTCTTCCATTTACCCCTCGCGACGTCCCTCCCTCCCTCCCCTCACGTCATCCATTCCTCCCCTCACGTCATCCATTTTCCCTCGCGAAGTCCCTCCGTCCCTCCCCTCACGTCATCCACTCCTCCCCTCACGTCATTCATCCCTATTCTCACATTATTCATCCTTATCCTCCCGCCATCCATTCTTACCCTCACGCCATCCACTCCAATTACCACGTCATCCACTTCTCCCCTAATGTCATCCACTCCTATCCTGACGCCATCCACTCTAATTCTCACGTCATCCTATTCTCCCCTTACGTCGTCCTCTCCTCCCCTCACGCCATCCACTCTCCCCCTCATGCCATCCACCCTTTCCTTACGCCATCCATTTCACTTGCCACGTCATCCACTCCATCTTTTGCACACATTCAACCCACTGGAAACGCGTGTGCGTTGGTGACCGCAGAGTAACCGCGACCACAGTTTCCGCACGCGCGTGTGTTTATTTAGATCTAAGGGTAGCTTCATCACGCGAGAGGAGGAGGAGGAGGAGGAGGAGGAAGAAGAAGAGAGATGTGGTTGTCTAGAAGGGTTGGTCATGGCGGCCAGTGCGCGCACACGTGCACGCAAATATAAAAGATACTTCCCTCTTTCTATTTACATCTCTTTCTTTACCATCCCCCCCTCTCTCTGTCTCTCTTTCTCTCTCTCTCTCTCTCTCTCTCTCTCTCTCTCTCTCTCTCTCTCTCTCTCTCTCTCTCTCTCTCTCTCTCTCTCTCTCTCTCTCTCTCTCTCTATCCACCCTCGCCCTCCCTCCCTCCTCACCCTCTCCCTCTTTCTCTTCCCTTTCTCATCATTAATTTTGCCCTCGCTTATACTCTCCCTCTACCTTCCTTCATCTACCTACCTCCATCCTCTCTCCTCCGTCCTATGTTCCTCTACCTCTTTCTATCTTCCTAACTCCCCTCCGCCCCTCCCTCTCCCTCCCACTCTCCCTACCTTCCTCCTTCCCCTTACTCCCCTCCTCCCCTGCAGAGGAACAGGCGGGGTTCCCGGCTCGGAGGCATGAATAAAGGAAGCGTCGCGATGAGGGGGACGGCTGGCCCGGGACGACATCGAACCTCGTGACGGGGCGACACGCGGCCGCGACACGAAACTCTTCTATAGTCGAGGTCACCTGTCTTCTCATGTACCTCGTACTTATGAACTGCTGTGTCTTCAGCCTTTCGGAGAACCCTTCAAAATCTGAATGAAATCGCTAGGCGTTCGCGAACTAACTCCATTAGTTTTTAAGCCCACTCTAGAAACTCTCTCTTTCCCCCTTCCCTCCAGGGCTCATAATCCAAAAGTAAAGAACCTCTTTTATACTGTTTAGTGCCTACTGGTGTACACACATCTTCGTATAGACTCGGGTGCAGTTCATGTATTGTATTTAATTTCAAATAACACTGTGAAGAAATAGGTGAAAATGTAAGAATTATCGAGTGAGACAGTCAATCTCATCATCACAGCTTGCTATACTTTACCATTATCATGTGTTCATGGAGTTACATTGAAATCTAACGACAGGTTACCCTGTATTGAATGAAATCGCCTGGGACCTGTTTGAGCCAGATGGTTAACGTAATTACCAGGGTTGATTCATTGAGTTAATTGACCTTACTTAACCTTTGAAGATGAAATATTTTCCCTAATGCTGAAGGACATGCTATGACGTCAATCAAAATATAAATCATTCAAAGGAACACAAGAAATTAAAGAGTTAGCTGGGAATGATAATTATAATCAAGGGGATGATAAAGGCCGAGTGGATGGTGCAGACGATGTGAATGGTGAAGACCAATTGAAGAGAGAGTCAGTTGAAGAGTGAAGGTCAGTTGAGGAGTGAAGGTCAGTTGAGGAGTAAAGGTCAATTGAAGAGTAAAGGTCAGTTGAGTGAAGGTTAGTTTAAGAGTGAAGGTTATTTGAAGAGTAAAGGTCAGTTGAGGAGTAAAAGTAGGTTGATGAGTAAAGGTCGGTTGATGAACAAAGGTCGGTTGATGAATAAATGTCGGTTGATCAGTAAAGATCGGTTGATGAGTAAAAGTCAGTTGAGGAGTAACGGTCAGTTGAAGAGTAAAGGTTAGTTGAGGATTAAAGGTCAGTTGAGGCCTAAAGGTCAGTTGAAGAGTAAAAGTCAGTTGAGGAGGAAAGGTCAGTTTCATAAGTGAGGGATAGATGAATAAATGTCAGATGAAAAATGAAGGTTAGTAAAGAGCAAAGTTTAAGTGTGTGGTGAAGGTCAAGTGGGTAAACTTCAAATGAATGTATTTTGCAGGCATGGTCTCTTTTGTCCAACCTAAACGAAATTTTCGTTTCCTCATCTTCTCTTCACCAAGGTGTTTTTTTATTTTAACTTTCTCTTTCCATCAGCTCCATTTTCTTTTATTTTTGTCCAATCAGATTTTTTTGTCTTTCCTACTTGCTCTCCTTCCTTCTCTCTCTTTGTTAATGTCCCACCCCCCTTACGTAGTCCACTCTCCACGTTTTCTTCTGCCGGTCCTTTTTCCTCCCAGCCTTCCAAGGAATTTCTACCCCCCCCCTCCTCAAGAACTCCCCCCTCTCTCAATCTTTCGCTTCCTACATTTTTCTCCCAACTTCCCTCCTCCCACTAATCCATCCTCTACTCCCTCTCATACTCTTTCCTTTACTCTATTAATCCCTTTCTACTCTCTTTTTTCCCTTTTCTTCTCTCTTTTCTAGCCTCCCCTCCTTTCTTTTATTTCTCCTCCTCTCCTTTATTCTTTTGTCCTCACTTTTCCTATTCGTCTATTACCTCCCACCTCCCATTTTTCTCCCACCCCACCCCTCTGTCCTTTCCCTCTCGCCTCCTCCTTTCCCTCTCCTCTACTCTTCCATCCACTCCTTCCTCCCCTTACCTCCCTCTTCCCTCCCATACTTCTTTCCCTCTTCTACCCCACCTTCCACATTGTTTTCCCTCATCTCCCTCTCTCTAACCTTCCCCCACCTCCACTCTCCTCTCTCCCGCCCTACCACCCCACCTGTCCCTATCATCTGCCAAGACGTTTATCGCAATGAAGCTAGATTTCCTTTGAGCTTTAGATTTCGGGTACTCCGTTCTCCAGCCTCTTGTCTTTATGTTGTGCGGCTCCTAGTTCAGCGCCTTCTTACTCTTCATCATCATCGTTTTCTATTTTTTTCTCATAAAGGTCTAAGCCACTCTCTCCCTTTCATAACACACGCCTTCTTGTTTACGTTCCTCAGAAATTATGCGTTGATTGTTACTCTTCCTCCTCGTCCTTCTTGTTTTTCTTCTCGTACTCCTCGTCCTTCTTGTTTTTCTTCTCGTACTCCTCGTCTTCTTATTCGGCCTCTTCATTTTTCTATCTGTCCTCCTCGCCCTCCTCTTCGTCCTCATCTTCCTCCTCCTTACCCTCCTCTTCCTCCTCATTGTCCTCTTTGTCCTCTTCGTTTTGCTCGTTTTACTCCTCCTCCTCCTCCTCCTCCTACTCTCCCACTCCTCGCCCTCCTCCTCCATGTCCTCCCCTTCCTCGTCCTCCTCCTCCTTGTCCTCTTTGTCCTGATAGTCTTCCTTGTTTCCTTGTTCTCCTAGTCCTTCTCATCCTACTCCTCCTCCTTGTCCTCCCTGTCTTCCTCCTCCTTCTCCTCCTCCTCCTCTTCCTCCCTCTCCTCCTCCTCCTCCTTCTTCTCCTCCTCCTCCTTCTTCTCCTCCTCCTCCTCCTCCTCCTCCTCCTCCTTCTCTTCCTCCTCCTCCTCTTTCTCTTCCTCTCGAATTCTTTTTTCATTCTTTCAAAACATTTTTCCTTCCTCCAGACCCTTTTATCGAAGAGAACGTCGGACTTCCTTGTAGACAGTGTTCCATTCCTGTCTCGTCATACTGAAGAAGTTAGTATCCTTGAGAAACTCACACCGAGAGGCGCTTAGCTGCGACCGAAGTCGCCACCTTTGCCCTATGTGCCCGGACTTCAAGAACAAAGAAATTCATCGGAAGCTTCAGGATACAAAAGGGGGTCTACATTGTTTAATTGACCTGAACTGACCTAACCTGAACTGGACTGACCTGACCTTACTTGACCTTATATGACTTTTACTGACTATACCTGATCTGACTTGACCTAGTATCGACCTTTCTGAAATTGAACTTCTGTTTGACCTTTAATGACTTTGCCTGACCTGACTTGACCTGGTATTGACCTGTCTGAACTTCTTCTACTTGACCTTGTTCACAGTTTTTCTTAACCGGAGGCATCAGAATTTCCTCAGGAGCTGCAAGACTTGGTTGCCAAAGGTATGATGATCTGCTCTTCCAGTTATCTAGAATTTTACGATATATTCCTTAGTTACTAGTTAGGCATTTCTAAGACACTGGACCTCATTAGAGTGTTAGAAAAAAATTAGTAACATTTCACTTCCCCCCTCCCCCCCGAAAAAAATCCTTCGCCACCTCACCCCCACCCACCCGACATCTGCATGACTATGGTTGTAACTTTCGTAGTATCTTTTCTTACCCTACTCTCCTCTTACTCCTCACCCTCTCTCCTCTCATCTTCCTCCTCCCCTCTTCCTCATCTCCTCTTCCTCCTCTCCTTTTCCTCTTCTCTAATATGGTTCTTTATTTTTTTTATTCTATTACCATATTTCATTCAGCGTTCAAGGAGTGTCATATGTACCCCTCCTATATCACCAAGAATTAGAATTTACAGTTCTCTTATTAACACTTTGCCATGTAGATTTGACTCCTAGAATCATTCCAGCTGCTGCCAGATGGTTTTGTTCAAATAAGAAACTAATACAAATGCTAAGTGGTTGAGCATTTTGGAATTCATATAAAGTCCCTATATATATTCTGGCTGTCTCCAGGTGATTTTACTCATCTTTGAGAAACCGAAGTTTGATCATCACCGCCAAACCCGTGCTAATGATATATGGTCGAGAATGAAGATCATCTGCCAAAGCTTTCAAAGCACACATGAACAAATGTTATGCGCATATACAAAACCAAATATCTTTAGACATTGAAATGCAACTATTGCAAAACACAAAATTCTTTTCTTTTTACTAGAATTTGCTAACTCCTGTACAATTAACTTAGACATTCTGTCTTAGTCAAACCAGCCTCAGTTAGAATTTTTCTTACCATGACGTATTTGAAATAATTTATTCTGGCTAACCACCAAACAATTTTGGTCAAGCCAAAGGAACACCACGTGCGTTAGTGTGGAGCGTTTGTTTTGATCTTGATTCTCGCGACCTGGGCCCGAGTTCGATTCCAACGGCCAAAGCTGACTGCAACCTGCCTTGACACATTGATCACAAGGGGCAAAGGTTACTGGATGCACTTCCACACATCCTTGCAGTCAGGTCAGGAATTTATAGATCTGTTATATTTCTGAATCACATATATTAAGTACGACAGATAGACAAGTATATTTACTCTAGAATGACTATACATATACATACATATATATATATATATATATACATATATATATATGTATATATATGTGTGCGTGTGTGTGTGTGTGTGTGTGTGTATGTGTGTGTGTGTGTGTGTGTGTGTGTGTGTGTGTGTGTGTGTGTGTGTGTGTGTGTGTGTGTGTGTGTGTGTGTGTGTGTGTGTGTGTGTGTGTGTGTGTGTGTGTGTGTGTGTGTGTGTGTGTGTGTGTGTGTGTGTGTGTGTGTGTGTGCGTGCGTGTGTGTGTGTGTGTGTGTGTGTGTGTGTGTGTGTGTGTGTGTGTGTGTGCGTGTGTGTGTGTGTGTGTGTGTGTGTGTGTGTGTGTGTGTATGTGTGTGTGTGTGTGTGTGTGTGTGTGTGTGTGTGTGTGTGTGTGTGTGTGTGTGTGTGTGTGTGTGTGTGTGTGTGTGTGTGTGTGTGTGTGTGTGTGTGTGTGTGTGTGTGTGTGTGTGTGTGTGTGTGTGTGTGTGTGTGTATTGGAATCAGCCACCCTCTACGAGTTCAAAACAAGTGAGTAAAATAGAGGCATGTTCACTATCTCACCTCACCTGATTCCTTTGCTTCCAATTACCAACATGGTTTTAGAAAAACTATCCCTAGTAGCCCTCTATAACTTTTTCCCCTCATGGTCTTTGTCAGTCATTGGTGGATACTTGCCCTCTCATCTTATTTTCTTTTTCTTTTGGTTCAAGGGCAGTGAACTAGCGTCCTGTACCCAGACAATTGATCCATCTTTTCCTTAACCTTTCCAACACCCTGACAATTGATTCACCTTCTTAACCTTTCCTGCATTCAGATAGTAGATTCGCTTTCTCTTTAATATTTACTATGCTGCAGTGACTCCCCCCCATTCTCCCTGATCTTATTGTTTAATCTCAATCATGTGTATTAAGACGATGTACTTGAAAAAAACGTAACAGGTGAAACGTCGTACCAATAAAGGCTTTGTCTTCACATGGTGTGTATTTCGATAGACTGCCCTACTCCTCATATCTCTGCGTAGTTTCCAACCATTGTGTTCAAGCCATAAGCAGATTCAGGACGGTAAGACTGATTACGCTAATTTGGACCTCACTGCATGGTAATTACGAACGACAATTACGCGAATCTAATGTATCAATATTAAATCGTCTTCATACGGAGAAACGACGCTTATATCACTATTGATCGCAGGAATGTTTTAAGGAACAAATATGTATACATATACATGTATGCATATACAGTATATAATATATATATGTATATATATATATATATATATATATATATATATATATATATATATATATCATTTATGTTTGTGTTGTGTGTTGTGTTTGTGTGTGTGTGTGTGTGTGTGTCTATGTGTGTGTGTGTGTGTGTCTATGTGTGTGTGTGTGTGTGTGTGTGTGTGTGTGTGTGTGTGTGTGTGTGTGTGTGTGTGTGTGTGTGTGTGTGTGTGTGTGTGTGTGTGTGTGATTCACCACGGTCTGAGATCACGTGTTGGATCGACAGCTTCCGGAAGAGAGCTCAGAGTTCATATATGACCGATCTATGGGTAATGCTGTGACCTTGCATGCACACACACCTAAGCTCCCGCCCACGAGAGTTGGAGTAACAACCCGCAGCGCAGCGATACGGAAATTATTTCAGCCCTGGGTGGAATTCGAACCCGGACCGCCGTAGTGGCAGCCGGGAACTCTACCAACTGCGCCACGAGTGTGTGAGTGAGTGTGTGTGTGTGTGTGTGTGTGTGTGTGTGTGTGTGTGTGTGTGTGTGTGTGTGTGTGTGTGTGTGTGTGTGTGTGTGTGTGTGTGTGTGTGTGTGTGTGACTACGTGTGCGTGTGTTTATGAATGTATATCATAATATGCTAGTACTTACCTACCTATGGTGTACATCATGCTTTCCATGTTAGTTGAGTGGTTCCGACCCGATGTGCCGCGGCACCAAAGGATGCCGTGAGATCAACTGAGGGTGTCGCCAAAATTCAGGACAAAAATAAAATTCGTATTACCGACTCTCTCTGTCACCGTTTTTGTTCATTAAAGCAGCATCAGTGTAAAGATGAGTATTTCCATATTATCCAGGGACAAAATTTTGTTACACTGATGTTGAATCAACAAAATACTGACAAACTAGAATTTAGATTTTCTAGTAAGGGGTGCCGGGGACTTATGAAAGGCTTGGCAAGGGTGCCTCAAGCCTGAAAAAGTTGGGAACCACTGCCTTAGGGTGGCTTCAACGTTCAGTAACCGTGGAATTTACACGGGTCTTGTACATCATGTTTTCCATGTTAACTGATATTTTTGTACACTACTTCGGAGACTCCTTCAGGAGTGAGATTTTGAAGACTCTTCGGGAGATTTTGATAACTCCATTTTGAGACCTTCGAAATAATTCAAAGTTGAATAATCGTGCAATTTCCACAGGTCCTGGTAGTGTAAAGAGATAAAAGACTAATTTAATGTGATCTTATTAATTCTATTACTATATAAAGACGTATTCTATATAATCCAATTTGTCCTTTGAAAGTTGGAATGCACCACACCAGTAATTTTTTCGGTATGATAAAATTCTCTGCAAATTTCTATTATAGACAAAAGAATATTGTCTTATGCATTTTATGAATAATAACGATCTTGATGAAAATGTCTCGTGATAAAACAATGCATTTTGGTGAATACTATATCTTGAAAAATAATTGCGAGAATCAAATCCGTATGCTTGTACGGATTGGTGCACACAAACACATATAAACAACTGAATACTCACATATATTATTTGGATGATGGAGAACATAAACACAGGGGAAGGCTCAGAACCCTAAACACTCTAACGTTTCGTTCGCGTAGAACTTCTTCAGAGAGTGTATGTAGAACTGCAATTGAAGTTTATGTACTAAATCTAATTATCTTTTCGGACACTTGGGAAAGGTCGTTTTTCTGGCGTGCTAGTACTTACCTACCTATGGTGTACATCATGCTTTCCATGTTAGTTGAGTGCTTTAAAGCACGCCAGAAAAACGACCTTTCCCAAGTGTCCGAAAAGATAATTAGATTTAGTACATAAACTTCAATTGCAGTTCTACATACACTCTCTGAAGAAGTTCTACGCGAACGAAACGTTACAGTGTTTAGGGTTCCGAGCCTTCCCTTGTGTTTATGTTCTCCATCATCCAAATAATTTGTCTAAAATACTTATCAATAACTCACATATACATACACAAGAGCACACAAATATATATATATATATATATATATATATATACATATATATGAATATATACATACATGCATG
>NC_134815.1:13130024-13135024 GCF_046742065.1 Oratosquilla oratoria | reverse complement strand
CTTATAAGCAATACTTTTTCAGTTTCTTTGTCGAGCCACTTTGGGCGAGCCTGATTTGGGGGACGTCTGTCCTTAAAAGGAATGTAAGTATGAATCATCTTAGTGAGCGTATTTTGAAATATTTCCCACAACTTAATAATCTAAATATTGATTTTGATTTCAAACTTGTAAGTTTTGATATAACTTCCTTATTCACGAAAGTCCCAATTGATGATTTGATTGTATATCTCACGGAGTCCATGGATGAGTTGTCTTTACCGATTTCACCTTTGGTTTGTATAGAACTTATCAAGTTATGTATCAAGGATTGCAAGTTTGAATTTCATGGTGAATATTACACTCAAAATTTGGTATGGCAATGGGTAATTCCCTTTCACCAGTGTTAAGTAACCTATATATGGAATTTTTTTAAAAGAGGTTACTTAGTAATATTTTACCATCTCAGGCGGTTTGGTACAGATATTTAGATGATGTTTTATGCCTGTGGCCTTGTACAGAAAATTTGGACACATTCTTAGTTTCACTTAATAGCTTAGCTCCTTCTATTAATTTCACAGTGGAATCAGAAATTGATTGTAAATTGCCTTTTCTTGATTGTCTTATTCATAGAGAAGGAAATAGTTTTAAATTCAGTATTTATAGGAAACCTACTAATGTAATGTTATATGTCCACTACTATTCTGGTCACCACAACAAAGTCAAATATTCAGTGTTCTCTTCAATGTTTTTATGTGCTCTACGCATATGCAGCCCGAAATTTATTGATGAGGAATTTGAAAATATTTTCAACATTGGTTTAAGCTTAAGATACCCTAAGACTTTTATAAATAACGCTCTAAAAAGAGCCAAGAAAACTTATTATAGGACTCAACCTACACCTCCCTTTGAAACTAAGAATCTTTTAGTCTTGCTTTTTAGTGAAAGTCTTTCTCAGATTCTTTATTTACTCAAAACATGGAACAATAATGTAGTCTTTAACAATTCACGCACATTCAAGAAATTAATTATTAAGAATTCTCCAAAAATTACATGTTGTTGGATATACAAGGTTCCGTGTAAAGATTGTGGGATTTTTTATATAGGGCAAACAGGTGATCTGTCAACTAGAATAAAGCAACATAAATATAGTGCCAGAACAGGACAACACTAATACTTTATTTGTGCACATGAGGGATTATAATCATGGTATAGACTGGACTAAGGCATCTTCAGTTTTATCATGTAATCCTATTGTTAACAGGAACATTATTGAAAGTAGCCTTATCAAACAAACTGAGTCAGTCAAATTGAACATAAGTAACGGTATGTATAAATTAGATAATTACATAATTGAGAACATTTGTAAACAATTCGGTATAGGGGATTTTGGTTAATCCCAAGAGAGGACATGTTACGTGTGTTTCCGTCTGGGGCCTTATGACCTCTCCTAATTTTTCCGTGTGGTGCCTTGTGACCTCTACTAATTTTTCCGTAAGAGTTTTCTTACCTCTCCTAGGTTTACGCTTTTCCGTTCATATTGTCTTTGTATTGTACTTTTGTCTGTATTCTCCCCTGAAGATGTGAATTACACGAAAGGGCTTGGGATTTCTGTTTCTCTTTCTTAAGTGGATACCAGTATATATATATATATATATATATATATATATATATATATATATATATATATATATATATATATATATATATATATATATATATATATATATATATATATATACCGAATATGTAAATATGTCTGCATTTTTGAAAACAAAATCTGATATTAAACGTTCGTCTTTTGGGTCTTTAGCAATGGCGTCGTTAGTTCTGATGACTTGAAAGTTCGCGTCATCTCCGGAACAGTTTGCCACATTTCGAGCAAATCCATCGAGAGAAGCTCTCACCTAACTGTAGGTGTTAGCTGGGAAATGGATATGATGCTGTGATTGATGAAAAATACTGTTTTAATATAAAAGGTTTTAGTCATTCGCAAATCAATCTAATGGTTTGCTTTTGTTTTTTCAGGTTTACTAAAGTGCTTATTGTCAGATGTATTGTAATGTGTATCGGTTTTTATACGTAATGGATATAAAGTGATGCATACATGTAAGTAGTTCATGTTTGTAAATATAACATGCATTATAGATATAGAACACATATGTGTAAATATTGTGGAATATGTAATACTTAATAACTTAATACATACATATATATATATATATATATATATATATATATATATATATGTATATATATACACACACACACACATATATATATATATATATATATATATATATATATTACATGTAAGTATACATGCGCGTTTTTGTATGTGTGTATATAGATAGGTGTACATTTGTATATATGTGTATGAATACATTTGCGTTTATATGGGCACATTTGTGTATATACGGTATTCTATTTATATATGTATAATACTAGAGTACGCATATATATACATATATAATGTATGATTTTATGCACATACATTTCATGCTGGTACATTATCCATTCGCAGACAAATCTTCATCAAAATGATGGGTATATATTATGCATTCTGTTTCCACCAGGCATAAATCATACCCCGAGATCATGATAGAATGGCTGTGCATTTTGATATTCTTTCAGTCGGAACGCCTCTGAACGCGGTCATCTTTTTGAGATTTGCGGTGATAGAGGGACATTTATGAATTCATGAATCACTTTGTCGCCATTTTTTATCTTTGGGCGCTTTCGAATTAGAGTCAAAGTGTCTTCGTTAGCGTCGAAATTGTTTGCCAATTTTTACTTGACTACGTGAATAAAAGAAATGAGTAACGTTGAATTATAATACATTGTGTTGGTCAATCGATGAATCCGTTGCCCCTAGTCTCTTTTCCAGAATACTCTCGGCCTTCAGGTCTTTGGCTATTGCGTTGTTCTTCCATGACGAGATTGGATAACAAAGAAAGAATAAAAGAAGAAGAAAAAATGGAATTAAATAGAACAAATAAGAGATGTATGAAATTGGCAGTTGTCGACAAGTCTATCGAAATAAACACTAAATGTGAGGATCGGAGACTTTATTAGTACAACTTTTCGATTGTTAAACCTTGATCAAGTACATGGCCGTGACAAACATAGCTGAGATTAAATAAGAGGATCCGGGTGAAAAGGGGAGATGTCATTGAAGCCTAGGAAAGATTAAGTAGAAGATAGATTCTGCCGGCAATTAGAAGCCAATTTTTTTTTTTTTTTTTTAAGTTATCCCAAGTTGCCCTCCAAACCTTTTTTCCTCTCGTGACTTCTGTTCATCCTCAGTGACCGACTCTCCCCTCATCTTTTTTTTTTTTCATCTCTTGTTCATCGGCAGTGAACAAACGTCCTACATCCAGACGATCGATCACTATTCTACTTAATCTTTTCTAGGTTCCGATGACTATCCCCCTTTCTCTCGGATAATCTTAATCTAATCTTGATTATCTCCATCGTGACTCTGGACATGGTAATGCTGTAACGAGCAAACTGTCGTATTAATGAAGGTTTCTTCCTCACATAGTGCTTATTTTGATAGTTGAGACATACAGACAAGTAAGAAAATAAGAGAATATTACCAGATAACTGAACATTATGACCCATTGCTCTCGTGTTGCCAATAGAGGCTGTTCAACATTTCTGAAGTCTATTTCACCCAGCGACTACTCGAGTGGCAAAAATTATCTTACTTATTATTTTTATTGAAGTTACGTAATTACAGCTTCAAACTATTATTTAACTTCTAGTTTGGTGTTTATTAGAAAACATTATGATGTAGTTTATCATGAAGTCCCAAGGTTCTCAGATTTAAGCTGTTTTATGAAATTTTATATGTTTAGTCGTATGATTTCGCCTTTTGGATTATTTGAATTGCACCTAAGCCTACTTTGTCGCCTTTCCAGCCAGATTGATCGAATCTAAAAAAAGCCCTTCTCCATTGAATTGAACATTTTGAATTTGTGCTTCTTAGCGTCATGGTGCGAGATGTCTTTGTTTGTATCTCTTTTGGCTGTCATGCGATTTTATTCAGCTGAGAGAAGCTCTCGATTAATTAACGGTTAGACTTATGCTAACCTATTATCTTCAGGAAGTTATTCCATATTTGCGTCATCACTAACGACATATGTTGTTTTTCTACCTTTAAAGTACTTTTGACTGAATGTTATCGTTTAAGTTCTTTGTCATTATTCTTGACTGTTGTGTGATATATGAAGCATGCATTTATAAAGTAAATTGGTCCATTGCCATTTACTCTGCAAAAAATTGCTTCACTGTGACCTAGGGTGGTTTGTATACGAAATGCTTGATTGTATTAAGCTGCTTACTTTAAGTAATTCCTGTGTAGAGACAGCATGGTGATGGTGACCGTAGAGCCGATAAACGTATGGATATTTTTTAGTTTATTCATTCAGCCCAAAGTTTCTTTGTCCTCACTCAGGAGGTCCAGTCTTGGTCTCTTGGTGAGCGGGACTGAGCACGAGTCTGATGAGGAACGAGGTCTTTTATTTCTCCTTCGAGGTGGGGAAGAAGGAGACCTCGTGAGAGGAACACCAGGAAGAGCTGAACTCTCGTCCTCAGAGTCAGATTCCTGGTCGAAGCTGTTGAAACACGCGATGATGCGTTCAATGCCTTCCACGAGCCCATGGACAGAGATCCTCTCCTGAGGATCTTCTTGCATGGCGGCTTCGATGAGATGAACCAGTTCGATGTCGTCTACCAGTTCTGGCATACGTCCCGCCACCCAAGCCATGAGAGTTCCCAGTGAGTACGCTTCCGACTTTGTGGAGCATGGGAGTCCGTTGGAGAGCTCTGGTGAAAGGTGACTTAAGGTTATGTTTCTGTCAAAGCCTAATTTATATGGACGTCCTCCGATGGCAGTGGCAGTGCCAAAATCGATAACGGTCACAACGTAGCGGTCACCCTCAAACCGCAGGACCACGTTATCTTCCTTGAGGTCATTGTGCGCCACCCCGCACTTATGGAGACCTTCCAAGGTTTGCCCG
>NC_134815.1:13115024-13117524 GCF_046742065.1 Oratosquilla oratoria | reverse complement strand
AAATAGTATGAAAAATATTGTCTCTACGTTATTCATAAGTATCTGTGGAGAGCTGTTTTTGTTCGAAAGCTTTCCAGTTCGAGGGTTAGGTTAGGTTAGGTTAGGATAGGTTAGGTTAGGTTAGGTTAGGATAGGATAGGTTAGGTTAGGTTAGGATAGGTTAGGTTAGGTTAGGATAGGTAGTTAGGTTAGGATAGTTTGGGTTAGGTTAGGTTAGGATAGGTTAAGTTAGGTTAGGATAGGATAGGTTAGGTTAGGTTAGGTTAGGTTAGGTTAGGTTAGGTTAGGTTTTCTTTGATGATGAAAATTCCCGGGTATTGGTTTCATCGACTTTTTCTTGTTCGTCTTTAACCCTCGACCAAAGCGGAACAGGGTTAGTGTTGTTTGTTAACCTCATAGTTAACGTGGTCACATTGTGAATTTATATTCTGGCAGACGCTAAGTTATTTTAATCAGATAAGGTGAAAGCTTGCGACAACCCGAGGGGGTTGGGTTAATGTCTTTAAGTCGATTCTTCAGGCAGGTCCCCGACATGGGTAAGTCGAAAAGTGCCCCCCCCCCCCACACACACACACACCACCACCACTACTACCACCACCTTCCACATCTGATGGTCACTAGCACGATTCATATGTAACATTCATCCACAAAACAACGTTTATACACACATCTTTCATACACGCAAATCATGATAAAAGTACATTAAAAGTACATTAGAGGGAATTTGCTTTACCTTCTTTTCACCAAAAGTGCCCCCCCCCAAAAAAAAAAAAAAAAAAAAACGTGCCGTCCCGGGGCATTGACACCCCCCCCCCTGCCCCTCCCCTTGTCGGGGCCCTGCCTTCAGGCAACCCCAAGGATTCGCCTGAAATGTTTGGGTCAGTTCTACACTGAAGAAAATCTTTGGGAGGGCGTGATGTACGTGATGCCTTGGAGGGTCGAAAAGGACGAGTGATATGTTACTTGATTGTGACCTAAAAACAGTTGGAGCTAGCTCTATCTCATAGCCGAAAACCCTCTTAGATGTTCATCCCTAAGCCTTGAACATGCACAATACATGTCCAGTACCTCATAAAAACCTCTGGACAGAATAAAATGCTAAAAGTATGGTTCCTCACACCATGGGTATAGTCGCGTTCACTCAGCTGACTCAAATTGATTGACGTTAGAAATAAACAAAAAAACGCCATATTAGCGAATAGGTTATTGTTGACCATTTACGTCTGAATAAGATCATTGTGGAGTGTGTTTCTGCCCGAAAAGGCTAATTGGGACAGTCTTGAACTCAGTACACTGGTGTTGGTAGAAATATCATAACTAAGGGCAACCAACGTGTTTAAATATCTTAGATCTCAGCAAGCAAGACACTAAGTTAAAAAAAACAAAAATGTATTTTCTCTCTCTCTCTCTCTCTCTCTCTCTCTCTCCCCCCCCCCCCCCTCTCTCTCTCTCTCTCTCTCTCTCTCTCTCTCTCTCTCTCTCTCTCTCTCTCTCTCTCTCTCTCTCTCTCTCTCTCTCTCTCTCTCTCTCTCTCTCTCTCTCTCTCTCTCTCTCTCTCTCTCTCTCTCTCTCTCTCTCTCTCTCTCTCTCTCTCTCTCTCTCTCTCTCTCTCTCTCTCTCTCTCTCTCTCTCTCTCTCTCTCTCTCTCTCTCTCTCTCTCTCTCTCTCTCTCTCTCTCTCTCTCTCTCTCTCTCTCTCTCTCTCTCTCTCTCTCTCTCTCTCTCTCTCTCTCTCTCTCTCTCTCTCTTTATCTCTCTCACTCTCTCTCACTTGCTATGGCGACATCGTATTTTCTTCTCCATTTAATGTTTACATTACCCACACTTTTTTCCTCTTTTTTTTCCCTCTTCCACGTCTTCATCCATTATCCCTCTTCCCGCTTTCTTATGTCCCTCAATTTTTCCTCATCCTCTCTCACGCAATCTGCTCCCGGTCACGTCATGCTAGTCTCCTCACGCCATCCGTCCCTCACTCCTCCCTTGACAACACTGACCTCAGTTCACTCGCCTTATGCGACGCTGTTGGCGAAGTCAGATTCAACATTTTTGTATCACATTACAAAAGATGCCTATGTACATGTGATACTTGCTTGTAATTGCTATGTACATATGATGCTTGCTTGTACTTGCTTGTAAAATGATCAATTATGTCTTGTGGTGAAATCTATTGGGAGGTAAATATAATGCAGACGTGTCAGCAAACTTCAGAAAATCGTGTTTACTGACGGCTACACTGTATGTATCATGGCTCTGCTCCACTTTCTGGTTTAACAGAGATGGTTGTGGTCACGTTGGATGTAAAGTTCATACCTTAACAATACAGCTCTTGGCATCAGATCATATTTGTTGTCGGTGTCGACTTGAACGGCAGATAAACAATGGAGTTTCCATAAGGTATTCATTACAGGTTTCTGTTCTAGGACTTAGTTGAAAGGAGTAACTAAATTGATACTGGGAACGTTACTTGAACCTCTACAAACGCAATGAATTACTATGATTAA
>NC_134815.1:13110024-13112524 GCF_046742065.1 Oratosquilla oratoria | reverse complement strand
TTCTTGTCTAGCCTCCAGCCTTTTCACCTTTCTTTTTTTTTCCTTGCATGTTTTCTTTTCTCGCTGATTTTCTTCCTGTGTCGACGTCTTTTTTTTTTTTTCGTCTCTTCTTCTGTGGTGCTTCGTCTCGCCCGTCTGACATGGTGACTTGTGCTTCTTTTATGCTTCCTTTATGCCTCACAATTTTTGTCTTCCCCCCTCTCTCTCTTTCTCTCTCTCTCTCCCTCCCTCCCTCCCTCTCTCTCTCTCTCTCTCTCTCTCTCTCTCTCTCTCTCTCTCTCTCTCTCTCTCTCTCTCTCTCTCTCTCTCTCTCTCTCTCTCTCTCTCTCTCTCTCTCTCTCTCTCTCTCTCTCTCTCTCTCTCTCTCTCTCTCTCTCTCTCTCTCTCTCTCTCTCTCTCTCTCTCTCTCTCAATCTCTCTCTCTCTCAATCTCTCTCTCTCAATCTCTCTCTCCCATTTCCTCACTCTCAATCCCAGTACTTCTGTAGTTTATTTCTCAATCTTTCCATTCTTCCCTTTCTCTTTCTTCCAAAGACTCTCTCTCTCTCTCTCTCTCTCTCTCTCTCTCTCTCTCTCTCTCTCTCTCTCTCTCTCTCTCCCTTCTCTCTCTCTCCCCCTCTCTCTCAGACCTTTTATATAAGATTTTCTGACACGATGACAGCTACACGCATATAATATTTACATTTTTTTTGTGAAATTTGATGGACCCCATTTTATTGCATAGGATTGTTTGTATTCTATATTTCTTATCTCCGTTTTATTGCATGGAACGTCGCTGCCACCTTCTCGCTGTCGTCACATCGTGTCTTTCTTCAGCTCCGTACATACATATATATACATACATATATATACATACATATATATACATACGTATATATACATACATATGTATACATACATATATATACATACATATACCAAAGGCTTTTTCCCCCCTTACAAGGGAGGTAGCCAAAAAACAAAGGCCCACCCATTCCATCTCTATCACACTCCACTCTCCTCCACCCTCTTTCCTTCCTCCTATCTTGGCACCTCCGGGATGACGGGTCATCCCTGCATCTTTCCCACTACCTTGGGTCAGAAGCAGTAACATGTGGTAATATGTAAACTTGCAATCAAGTGCCTCATGGTATAAATTTTGTTTAGCTTAAAGGTTAGCCCTCGCTTATCTCTCCTCCCCTCTCCCCTCCCTCACCACTCCTCACGCCCTCATTCTCCCCTCACCTATCTCTCCTCCCCTCTCCCCTCCCTCCTCCTCTCCTTCTCCCCTCACCTATCTCTTCTCCTCTCTCCCTTCTCTCCCCACTCCCCACACCCTCATTCTCCCGTCTCCTATCTCTTCTCCCTCTCCCCTCCCTCCTCACTCCCCACCCCCTCATTCTCCCCTCACCTATTTCTCTTCCCACTCCCTTCCCTCCCCACTCCCCACCCCCTCATATTCCCCTCACCTATCTCTCCTCCCCTCTCCCTTCCCTCCCCACTCCCCACCTCCTCATTCTCCCGTCACCTATCTTTCCTCCCCACTCCCCAACCCTTCATTCTTCCCTCCACTATCTCTCCTCCTCATCCCACTCCCTCTCCACTCCCCCTATTTCCCGCCTTTCCCATCCCTCGACCCCTTCATTCTGCCTTCCCCCATCTCCAGTACCCCCTGATTTCACCTCCACCTCTCCCTCATCTCTTTCCCCCACCTCCCCACCTCCCTTCCCCCATCTCACCTATCGCCATCCCCACCTCCTTTTCCCCAGCTTTTGTTGTCATATATAACTTTTTTCTTAATCAGCCTCCCACCCTATACTTTCTCCCTCCCCGAAGTGACCTGACTTCATGTAACCTGACCTTGGTATTGTTCTTCTGTCAGAAGAACAGAAAATCGGTTGGAGGCGAAGCCCCACGAGTATTGGTTGGTTTCAAGTGTGACAGGAATGTTTTTCGTCTCTTCTAGTTTTCTCTCCGTGTGTGGGAGAAAATAACGAATTAAAGTGTTACTGTTGTAACGGGATTGTTACCAAGAAGGGTCAGTAAACAGGAGATTCATTCGTTGTAACGGTTACGAAGGTGAAAAGTATGTTAAGATTCGGCTCTTGTAACGGAATTGTAACGGCAAGAAGGAGGAATGAATTTTTGGTCTCGCCTTTACAAGGTTGTAACGTTTATATTTGAATGCTGCAACGGGAGTGTTACGATAAACGCAACAAAGGATTACAAAGGTGGAGCATGCTGACAGGAGACCTGTAGGTCCCTAACGAGGTCTGATAAAAAAAAATATATATATATATATATATATATGTATATATACATATATATATATATATATATATATATATATATATATATATATATATATATATATGATAATGATAAAAATAAAATAGATTAAAAAGTAAACAAGTGAAATTATGATAATATAAATAATAATGAATAAAGTAAATAAATGCAAATTATATGCAGGTAAATAGTAAATAATAATAAATTGATAGATAAATGCTGATAAATGAAA
>NC_134815.1:13092524-13100024 GCF_046742065.1 Oratosquilla oratoria | reverse complement strand
CACACATATTGTATGCATGTATTGGTTAGAAATTAAACTACGTGTAGAATTAGATAAATGCGTAGTTTCTGTGTACGTGTGTGCGTGCGTGCGTGCTTTAGCGTGAGTTCCAGAGTTCTAGAAGTCGTTGTACCTGTTAATTATTTGTCATATAAATTGTAATGCGAAAGTTGAGTGAATGGGATATAGATCTTTATTACTATCAAATTTGAAGTTGTCATGTAACTGAAAGTGTGTAAATGTAAAATTCTGTATGCAAATGATTAATTGAAATAATTAGATAAATAAAAGTTAGCAACTGTTTTGGATAGGATCCCGAGTGCTTTGTCACGCAGCACTGATCAGATCATTGTGCGAGGTCGTCCTGTACGCATCAGTGCATTTCCGTGACTGTGGTGAAGAGTGGAAAGACGAAGTGTACCTTACTCGTACAATATATTAACTTTTGACGTGCAGCGTTTTACTTCACCTTATTGTTAACCGAAAAACAATAAATGGTGGCGCGGTGTCGAAAGTTAAGTGCTCCCCAACCGGCCTACCCACAGCGTCTACGCCATTAGTGCATCGGCAGTGTACAAGTCTCTCTCTGCATTGTTTACAACAGAGTGAAGATCTGTGTGACCCTTTTCCAGTCTGCGCTCCTTGTGTGATCCCATATTGCATTTTCAAGCAATTCTCTGCCCTGCAAGCGGCATTCCACCATACACAAGCGCCAGTGCTATAAGGTCACCTCACCACGCTACCTCCAACCACGTTCGTCGCTACCCAAGCCATCGTTCGCATTTCCCGTCTTTCACTCTCACCGTCACCCTTCAGCTCGCACCCCCTACCCAGCTGTCAATCATTCTACGAGTCAGCTCACCAACTACCTTACAGCATACGCGTGACTCCAATTCCTGCAAACGCGTACTTCCAGCATCATCTTCTTCCTCAAGTGGATTACGCAGTTCCAGTCTCTGCTCCACTTCTCCACTTCCAAAGTGGAATCCAGAAACCACGACCGTTTTGAAGTCTCCGCTCCAGCTTCAACTACTTCCACAAACGTCCGGTACTGTGCTTTGCAAAAACGAGGTCACCAGCCCAGCTCACGGCCTAGCTCCATGCGTGACGTCACCGTCCGCGCAAGGCACCACTCCACCTCCATCCGCTCTCCGTTCCTCACAGCGAGACCCAACGGACTCGCCTCCACTGCGACACCAACCACCTCCGCCGTCTTTGCTGAGCGCTCTACCCTCCACATCACCCACCCGACGTCGTCTCCGTTACACGACGATTCCAGTTGGTTTACTGAGCCCCTCCTCCATAAGTGACATTCTTACAGTTTCTAAAGCAGTTCTTTATACTCGTAAAATCAGTGTTGTGTTATAACTTAGCATTGCCATACAAACAATAGTGTTACTTTTTGTTTTCTTTATATCATTACCATTATTACTTGTATTATTATGTGTATGTATATATTAATGTTAAATACCTTCATAATTCCTTATAACTCCAATAGATTTCTGTGTACCCTTACTAAAATCTTCCACTGTTTGCAGCAAGTTCCACTGCTCTTCCATTTCACCTGTGTGTTTCTCCATCCCTCTGTGTCTTCTCTCTACATCTCAAGACGTCTTCTTCTAGTATTTCTAAGGTAAGTGGAAAACCATTTTGGCAGTCAGTACATCCTTTATGACAGACCTTCCTTGTAATATTTTTCGTAGCCCCTCCCTCCAGAGTCTACCTTCATCCACAGACTCAACACCTTCACCTCATCCCTCCCCAAAATTCTCATCGCTACTCAGTGTGTCACTAAACGACCTTCCACCCCTACCTTTTTCTCCGTTCTCATCCCCAAGTTTAAGCCCTACCAACATGGCTTCTTCCTCAACCCAACAACCCCGTCAACTCATGACTATTGTACACGACACGGTAGACGTACCCAAATTCACAGGTTCCAATATTCCCTTCCATTCATTCCTTAACAATGTCGAAGCAGCTATTAATCGTAGAAATTGCACTACTGATGATGAAAAACTCAGTGTCCTACGCAGCTTTGTTGATCAGAACTCCGTAGCTGGAGACATCCTGCAAACAGATGCATTTCAAGAATGCAACACATATTCTACTTTTGTTGACTTAATTAAGACTCAATTTGGCCAACACACTACCCTTGGTGTTCTCACTCCCCTATATGACCTTGCCTTACAAATAAACTCTCCTCCTTATGTCAGAAAAGAAAAGGCTGCAAGACTTGCTTCAGACATAAAGGCTCGTCTAAAATCCACTCTAGCATCTTCCAACTGGGTTGATGCCGATGGAAAAATCTCCCTTAACCAGGTTGCATCCCTCTTTGCGTACTTTCGCTTTCTTTCTCTTCTCCATCCAGACACCTTAAACAAAACCAAATCCATACAGTTCACTCCAAATATGACCATCTCAACTTTGTCTCATCAGATCCAAGAGTCACCAAAGACACTGACAGACATTGATGCCCAGCCAGCCCCAATCCCCAAACCTACCTTAGCAGTTGCACATGTGTCCCGATCTGCCTCTCGGCAAAGATCCACTTTCCGTCCCAGATCCATTTCTCGACCTAGACAAAGATCCTTCTCACGTTCAACGGTTATTTGTTACTATTGCAAAACCCCAGGCCACTATGCTAACAGATGTGCTATTCGTCTCTCCACTCCTCCCGATAAAGATTGCCCTGTCCACGGTAAATGCTTCCATACGGCTGCAGAATGTCGTGTTTTGAACTCCAACCCCTCTCAACAGACTTTCTCTTCCCGTCGAAGTTCTCCTTCTTCTTCTCCTATATGACTATCTCCCTCTCCTTCTCTCAGCACAACCCCTCCTAGCATGCCTATCCCATCCCCACCACCCACCCTTCCCATTTGTACTCTTTCTAACTCAAACACATGGTCCAATGCTATTTCCATTCCTGCTATGGTTCATACCTTTCCTATATCTCTCTTCATAGATACTGGTTCTCCTGTAAATATCATAACTTCTTCCACCTTCCACAAACTCCGCCTATCCTATAAGCATGTTACAATCTTGGAACCTTCTGATATCCAACTTACTAACGTAGATGGTGTTCCATTTCCAGTTTTAGGTAAGATCCATCTTCCAATAATTCTTCATCCTAACAGTCACGAGATTCATATCCCTCTATATGTGGCTGATGTACAGTTTCCTGCAGATGTCCTTCTGGGACTAGCCACTATGCAGCAATATGGAATTAGCGTCTTTCCCCAACGCCATGGCATTGCTTACGGTCGTCATTTTATACCAGCCCTACCCTTGGCGACTACTTCTCACCCACCTTCTGCAAATCCCCCCTCCCACAGCATGCCAACTGTGTCAGTGCCCACTATTGTTGCTCCTCCTACCCCCTCTACCCAGATTCAGATAACTCAAACTGAGAGTACTTCCTCCCCTTCTCCTCTAGCTCCCACGTCCCAGGATACTGTACAATCATCATCTGAACATTCTCTTCAGAATTCACTTCCTCCTTCTAGTGAACAGACCTTGCACAAAGTTCCCACCCGTACAAAGCGTTTGCGTTCTTCTCGCATGCCTAAATCAAGGAAAAGGAATACCAAATGTTCTCCCCCTTCTACAGAATTCTCTCCAACAGAAAGCCAGATTTCTCCTTCCTTGGATGATTTAGTAATTACCTCCTCCCCTGTCTCTGATGTGCTTTCCACAATGTGTCGCACTACTCATGAGTATTTCAAAGTGCAGCTTCGCATTTTCCAAGCTCCGGAATGTGATGTTCTCTGTATGCCAGAATCCACACGTGTCAAAGGCATATCACTAATGTCAGCCTTATGCACTACCTCCAAGAAAGGTCATACGTCTTTTCTTGTTGCCAATGACACTCATGCTCCCCTCCACCTCAAACTTGGTACTAACTTATGTGATTTTCTTGTGTATCCTTCAAGAGTAAAAGTCATAGATGACCAAAATTCTTCCTTGCCAGTTTGTACCATTAACTCCGATGTGCATCAAGCACACGTTCCTATTGACGCATCTCACTTCAAAACCCTTGACTTCCCCGATGCTCAACAGGAATTAACTTCTTTATGCAATGCCTTTCGCCATGTCATTGCCTTGCCAGGTGAATCCCTAGGTTCTACAGACCTCATTCACCACCACATTCCCCTTCGTGATGGCTCTAAACCTTGCTATATTCCGGCTTATAGACTCCCGCACAGTAAGCGCAAGATTGTAGACAAGCTCATTGCAGACATGCTTGCCCAAGATATCATTGAACCTTCTATTTCTGAGTGGAATTTTCCCCTATTTGTTGTTCCCAAACCAGATGGTACATTTCGACCTGTTGTTGATTTTAGAGAGCTTAACAAAATCACTGTACACGAAAGAACGCCCATTCCCGTTCTCCAGGAAATCCTACATTCTGTTGGTCAGAATAATACTGTCTTTTCAACTTTAGACCTAATGTCAGGATATTTTCAAATTCCTCTTGCTCCGGAAAGCAGACCTCTAACAGCCTTCTCTACCCCTTCTGGTCATTTCCAATTCAAACGTTTGGCTATGGGTCTCACTTCTGCTCCTTCTGTCTTCACACGACTTATGCATACCGTACTTCATGGCTTAATTGGTGAAAATGTTTTCATGTATTTGGATGACATCATAATAGCTTCCAAATCTGTACCCGACCACATTCACACCCTTCAACAAGTCTTTTCTCGTCTTGCAGATGCCAACCTTAAACTTAAACTCAGCAAATGCTCCTTTCTTAAGAAAGAAATTCGTTTTCTTGGACATGTACTAACTTCTGATGGCATTCTTACGGTTCCTGATAAAGTCAAAGCTGTTGCTGACTTCCCTCGTCCAACGAACCTTGAGCACCTTCGCTCCTTCCTTGGTCTTTCAGGTTATTACCGTAGGTACATCCGCAATTATTCAAAAATTGCAGCCCCTCTTACTTCCCTACTAAAGAAAGATGTACCCTTCCACTGGTCGTCTGCCCAGGAACAAGCCTTTGCAGACTTAAAGAATGCCCTTACCACTGCTCCTGTCTTAGCCTTTCCTAACTATGACTTACCCTTTATTCTCTAACACCGATGCCTCATTCCAAGGTCTTGGTGCTGTCCTCATGCAAGAACAAGACACACACCTTCGCCCTATTGCCTTTACCAGCAGACTCCTTAACAAAGCTGAACGGAACTATTCTGTCACAGAAATTGAAGCTCTTGCTGTAATATATGCACTTAGACATTTTAAGGAAATCATTCTAGGCTATCCTGTCACAGTCCATACAGACCACCAGGCACTTCTTCAACTTTTCAGAGGCAAGAACTTGTCCGGGAAACTTGCTCGCTGGTTCTTGACTATTCAAGAATTCAGTCCCACCTTCTCATTTGTGCGCGGATCAGCAAACCATGTTGCAGACGCACTTTCTAGAAATGTTGCTGCTATCAATACCCTCCCTCAGCCAGTCACTCTTACTCATGCGCGTATACAAGCAGCTCAAAGATCCGACCCAATGTGGAAACGTGTGATATTCTCTCTCGAGTCAGGAGATACATCTGATCTTACAGACTTACCTACCTCCTTGGAACACTTCAGACTTGTCAATGACGTTCTTTATCACGAAACCACACTTTCCAACAAGCATGAACCAAACAGACTTGTACAACAACTCGTAGTTCCTTCTGACTTAGTACCTGAAGTTCTGTTCCTTTTACATGATTCTCCACTTGCTGCACATCCAGGAAAAGACAAATGTGTTACACAGGCCAGACTTCAGTACTTTTGGCTTACGATGAGAAAGGATATTCATAACCACATTGACGCCTGTCATTCATGTGCTAGCCATAAAGGTCATATTCAAAGTAAAGTTCCAATATTGACATACCCAATCCCTAGCAAACCCTTTGATATGGTTGCAATTGACCTTCTCAAATTACCACTCACTTCTAGTGGAAACCAGTACCTGTTTGTGTGTATGGATCATTTTTCCAGATTTTGCATACTTGCACCTATCCCAGACAAGACTGCGACAACAATTGCAAAGACATTCATTGACAAAGTTATTTGCCCCTTCACTACTCCCAAAGTTCTTCTCTCTGACAATGGCACGGAATTCAACAATGAGATTCTTTCCAATATTTGCAAGTCCTTTCAAATCACAAAATGTAATATTGTTGCATACCACCCCAGTTCAAATGGCCTTGTTGAACGGCAAAACAGAAAGATTCTCAATGTTCTCCGACACCTCGCTTCTGATCTCCATCTCTCCTGGGATCACCATGTCCCTATGATTCAGTCTTGCCTTAACAGTGCCATCAATAGGTCCATATCAGAGTCGCCTCACTTTGTCATCTTTGGTTCCGACAAGCGACTCCCTTATGACCTTCTTGCTTCAGAAATAGGTCCCATTTACAACCTTGATGATTTTGTAAAGGTTTCACTTTCAAATTTCAGCTCTCTCTTCAAGAGAATTACTCAGTCTCTTTCTCTCGCTAAAGACGAGATGGCCCGTCTTCACAATAAAAATGCTAGAGAATCTAACATTACAGTAGGTGACATTGTATATGCCCAGAACCATTCTCCATCTTCCAAGCTTTCACCAAAATTTCTTGGTCCTTTCCGTGTCCTCGCACTAGAACCTACAAACAAAGTCAAACTAAAACACTTGCATTCCGACACAGAATCCATCATGCACCTGGACACCCTTAAGCTTTTCTCTCGAGGTGTAGACTGTGACAATGACACTCCGACTCCCGCAGAACCCCTTCCTCCCTCCCCTCCCATTTCAACATCCCCTGTCTCCCACCCATATAATCTTCGCAACCGTCATACTTCTTGAACCTTCAATCCCTATAGCTGCCAAAAATGTTCTCCACTACCTTCCTTTATTAAATTAATGTTCCATGTATGTTCTCCATGTATATATATATAATGTTCATATGCCAGCATGTACTAATTGCATTTATATCTTTTGTACGTTACATTGTAAGTCGCTGGGGCCAGCTCCTTTCACGTGGCCGAGCGTTTATTGTATGCATGTATTGGTTAGAAATTAAACTACGTGTAGAATTAGATAAATGCGTAGTTTCTGTGTACGTGTGTGCGTGCGTGCGTGCTTTAGCGTGAGTTCCAGAGTTCTAGAAGTCGTTGTACCTGTTAATTATTTGTCATATAAATTGTAATGCGAAAGTTGAGTGAATGGGATATAGATCTTTATTACTATCAAATTTGAAGTTGTCATGTAACTGAAAGTGTGTAAATGTAAAATTCTGTATGCAAATGATTAATTGAAATAATTAGATAAATAAAAGTTAGCAACTGTTTTGGATAGGATCCCGAGTGCTTTGTCACGCAGCACTGATCAGATCATTGTGCGAGGTCGTCCTGTACGCATCAGTGCATTTCCGTGACTGTGGTGAAGAGTGGAAAGACGAAGTGTACCTTACTCGTACAATATATTAACTTTTGACGTGCAGCGTTTTACTTCACCTTATTGTTAACCGAAAAACAATACTC
>NC_134815.1:13057524-13087524 GCF_046742065.1 Oratosquilla oratoria | reverse complement strand
ATTACAATAGTCCAGCTTGCTTAGGTGTACATGATTATGAACAAGCATTTTCATTGTCTTTTCATCAAGATACTTCTTTACAAAAGAAATATTCCGTAAGTGGTAACCCGCAATTCTCACTGTCTGTTCAATTTGGCTTTTAAAGGATAAATCACTGTCCAGTAACACTCCCAAATCCTTGACACTGTCACTCATTGGCAATTCTATTTCATTAATGCATAAGTCGCGAATATTTAGTCTCTCAAAATCAAGTTGCCTGCCAACCACCAAACATTCTGTTTTATTTGTATTCAATTTCAATTGTCGTGAACTCATCCATTTACCAATATCCAACATAATATCTGATATCTTAGCCTCCACACTCCGCACATTGTTCAGAGACATATAAAATTGAGTGTCGTCTGCAAATAGTTTGAATGTAACCCCATGTCTTGTCAGTGCGTTCGCCAAATCAGCAGTATATAATATACAGAACAGTATTGGCCCCAATACACTCCCCTGCGGTACTCCTCTTTTCAGCGACTTCATGTCCGAGAAACATTCTCCAACTTGTACACAACTTGTACAACTTGTATCCAACTTGTACACAATATCTTCTGCCCTCCAAGTAACCCTCAATATATGAGCCAAAGCAGCCCCCTCAATCCCGATATTTTTACAGTCTTCCAACAAAATACTGTGCACGACAGTATCAAATGCGGCACTTAAGTCACACACACACAAACACACATTCACATACACACACAAACACGCATACACACACATACTGACGCGCACACAAACTGACGCACACACAAACACACACTGACGCATAAACCCATGCACTCACATACGAACACACATACAAATGACGCATCACTTTTTACGTTCTATATTAATGCAATACTTTTAGATACAATAGTAATTCAACCATGACAATGGGCTATTTAATGAAAAAATATTATAAAAACCTAACTTATTATGAAGAATAAAAGATTAAGCATGATTTTTGCCAGTCTAGCATGATTTTTAATTATTGCCTAATATATTCCCGTGTGACGTCATGTCGCGCGGTCGTGAAAACATTTCACACAATATACTAAAATGGGCATAATTCACGTGCCTACACAACGGCACGGAACTCCCAAGTGTAGACCCTATGGTCTCCTGCAGCATCCTTCTCCATGTTCTTATGTTATTATGCTCTTCTTATGTTCTTCTGTAAGTTCCCAAACTCCTGCCTAGCCACCAGACAGGTGGTAATGGAAATCAAACTCCCAAGTGTAGGCCCTATGGTCTCTTGCATCCTCCTCCCTTCTTTTCAACATCTCCGAGTGGACTTTGAGACTCTGCGGACAAGGGCCTTTGCACGAGTCAGTTCCTCGAGTTCACGGGGACCATTTGGCCCTTAGGATTCCACAGGATCTGCGGAACGAACGTCTATATTAATGCAATACTTTTAGATTCTATAATACAATAATAATTCAACCATGACAATGGGCTATTTAATGAAAAAATATCATAAAAACCTAACTTATTATGAAGAATAAAGGATTAAGCATGATTTTTGCCAGTCTAGCTTGATTTTTAATTATTGCCTAATATATTCCCGTGTGACGTCATGTCGCGCAAGCGTGAAAACATTTCACACAATATACTAAAATGGGCATAATTCACCCATGACATTGGGTTATTCTAATGAAACAACATTATAAAAATATATGTTATAATGAAGAATACAAAATTAAGCATAATTTTTGCCAGTCTAGCATAATTTTTAGTTGTCTAATATATTCCCGTGTGACGTCGTGTCGAACAGTGGTGAAAACATTTCACATAATTGCACTAAATAATTCACCCACGACATTGGGCTATTTCAATGACAAAATATCATAGAAACAGATCTTTTTGAGGAATAAAAAATTAAGCGTTACTTTCACCAGTCTAGCATGACTTTTAGGTTGTCAAACATATTCCCGCTTGAAATTTTATTACTATTTACCGTATCGAGTAATGTGATTTCCACTGTATTTTTTTTTTTTTTTTTTTTTTAGCTGAAAACAGTGTATTGGCGATATTACGTTATTTTATGCTATACTCAGTTTTACTTTGGTAAAGTGAAGAGTTACTTTGGACAGGGCAGACAAACAATGCATGAATTCAAATCTAAATACGATAATTGGAAATCAAGGATATATTTGGAACTATACATGAATTTAAGAATAAGTATGTAATTGGAGATTGGGAGACGGGACCCCACGAGTGTTGTTCCTTTCCTGTACACTACAATTAGGTAAATATGATTAGGTAAGCGCACACACGGCTTTCATCATTTCACTCTCATCTGGCCTGTTGACTGACGCGTTGAGGCTGACTTGCCCGGCGGTGATGTAGATCCGCCCTTGTTGCACGGAGTCGTGCGCCCGCTGGATGCTCTACAAAAATTAATATTCCAGAGGGAAACTTAACATCCTTATTCAAAAATATAACAAAAAACAATTAAATCATATTTTGCCAGGGAAGGGGAAATAATATATGTCAAACATCCTAAGAAATAGAAGAAAATAAGTATAACTCCTGCGACTATGGCTGTCGTCCCCATTTTCTACCTCTTGCCATCCACCTTAAAAGTCGACATTTTAGTTCATTCACCGACATTCTTTCGGGTCAGAGGCAACGCAGCATTTTTATGCTTGGGGATCAATGTCCATTCAGAAAAGAATGCTAATTATTTTCATTTTCAATAGAATCGCCCTTTTTCGTTAGATAATTTACATATTTCTAGTACCGTAATGATTCTAAGTAAAACAAGAAATGATGATAATAATAATTATTATGGGAACAATGATTATAATAGTAATAGCAATATATAATTAATTATATTAATAACAATAGTAATGACAAGAACAATGATGATGATTGATAATAATGATGATGATGATAAAAATAAATGATGACGGAGACGACGACGACGATAATAACGATAAATGATGTAGAGTTGATCAAACAATCCCGGGGAGACGTCAAAAGTGCCATCACCGTACCATACCAAAGAATTTGATCCATTTCTCAGGTTGTTGTTGTTGTTTGAACAAAACACTATGATCCGATCATTGTTACCAAAACTGATATCAGCCATAATCCAAGGGTGCCCCCCCCCCCCTCCCTCCCTTGTTTTGTCTTGATGTAAGGAGGATCAGGTAGGGTAAGGTCTGTAGCACTACGAGGGAGGTAAGCCCGGCTGGCCTTTACGACGCTGCCAGCCAGCCAGCCTCTGAATCCTCCTTTTGATGCTCGGCTCGGCTCCTCCTCCGGAAGATATCCATCCACGAACCTCTTCTGCTGGAAGATGGCGGCTGGCTGGAGAGTTCTTCTTGGCATAAATTATGCGCGACGTCCCTTCCAAAGTTTCTTTGGCGGCGATGCGCCTAATCCTGGACATTGATTGCTGGACCTTATCCATTGCAGGATCTAGTCCATGTATATTGTCAGCTTTTGTGGTTACCATCACATCATCAACAGTAGCAGCTTTTCCTGAACAGGCACGGTCCTCGCAGCGCCAGTATATTTTTTCCTTAACACATACAAAGGATTACAAAGGCGGAGCATGCCGACAGGAGACCTTTTGATCCATATCTAGGTCGGATGCAAAAAAAAAGAAGAAAAAAAATCATAATAATAAATCAAAACTATAACAATGTAAAAATAACAAATAAAATACATAAATAAATGCATAGGTATAGTTGAATAACAAACAAAAAGGTAAATAGTAAATGATTATAAATTGACATATAACTAATAATAAATGAAAATCACAGACAAATTATAACAAAACAAAAACAAATATAACATAATTTATAATCATTACAGCATCTTACTTAGGTATTTATCTAAATGATTCTTAAAGCTTCGAACTGAACTACATTGCACTACCTGTGCAGGAAGTTTATTCCATTCATTAACTACACGGTTGGCAAAGTTGTTTCTACCTACTTCCAAATTGAATCTATTTCCGGACAGTTTGAGACCATTGTTTCTTGTCTGATTCTCATTCAATGTGAAAATTTGGTCACTTTTGATGTTGTCAATTCCCTTTTGTTTTTGGTGTAAAGGAAACCTTCGTATGAAAGTTTTTTTCCTCCTTTTTAGCAACGAAGAATTGTGCCATGTTTTCTTTCTCTTGTATTCGAATGAATGTAGTTCAGGAAATTATTTTGAAATTAGAATATTCACTTTATGGACAGACAAGAAAGTTTTTTCCTCCTTTTTGTATTCGAATGAATGTAGTTCAAGAATTGATTTTGAAATTAGAATATTCACTTTATGTACAGTTAAGAAAGTTAATTAGGGATAGCACCAGTTTTTGGTGGATATTTGGTATTGCTGTTGAGCGTCAACACAGGCTTGCATTTTTCGGTCGATATCTGAAATTTCGACATTTTGTCGCAGTCGACATTCTGTCGTTTCGGCATTCTGTCGTTTCGACGTTCTGTCTTTCGACATTGTGTCGTGCACCGTATGACATCATGTCGCTCTCGCAGTACAAAAACCTCATAAACTGTTATATTTCGTGTTTATCACTATGAAATCATACTTCCATTTTTTTTATAAAAGATATATATTTGAATAAATTATAAAATCAAAACTAAACAGATTAACACAAACACACGAAAAGTAACCTTTCGCACGTTATGACGTCATGTCGCTCTCGCAGTACAAAAATCTTATAAACCGTTATATTTCGTGTTTATCACTTTATGAAATTATATTTCACGGTGTTTTTTATATAAAATAAATATTTTGAATAAACTACAAAATGAAAACTAAATAGATTAACACAAAACCTAGCAAAGTAACCTTTCGCGCGTTATGACGTCATGTCGCTCTCGCAATACAAAAATCTTATAAACTGATATATAATGTGTTTATCACGTTACGATATTATATTTCACGTTTTTACATAAGAAATCTATTCGAATAAAATAAAAAATGAAAACTAAATAAATTAACACAAATCAATGCAAAGTAACCTTACGCTCTTTATGACGTCATGTCGCTCTCCCAGTACAAAAATCTTATCAACTGTTATATTTCGTGTTTATCACTTTATGAAATTAAATTTCACGTTTTTTACATAAAAGAAATATATTCGAATAAACTACAAAAAGAAAACTAAATAGATTAACACAAACCCATGCAAAGTAACCCTTCGCTCGTTATGACGTCATGTCGCTCTCGCAGTACCAAAATGTTATAAATTATTATATTTCGTGTTTATCACTTTATGAAATTTTATATCATATTTTTATATAAAAGAAATATATGAATAAATTACAAAATTAAAACTAAATAGATCAACACAAACCCACGTTCGTTATGAGGTCATGTCGCTTATATTTCGTGTTTATCACTTTACGAAATTATATCTCAAGTTTTTTACATAAAAGAAATATATTCGAATAAACTACAAAATGATAACTAAGTAGATTAACAGAAACCCACGCAAAGTAACCTTTCACGCGTTATGACGTCGTGTCGCTCTCTCAGTAAAAAAATCACATAAACTGTTATATTTCGTATTTATCACGTTATGAAATTATATTTCACGTTTTTATAGAAAAATATATATTTTAATATATTACAAAATGAAAACTAATTAGATTAACACAAACCCACGCAAAGTAACCTTACACTCGTTATGACGTCATGTCGCTGTCGCAGTACAAAAATCTCATAAACTGTTATATGTTATGTTTATCACTTTATGACGTTATATTTAACGTTTTTTTTATATAAAAGAAATATATATGAATAAGTTACAAAATGAAAACTAATTAGATTAACACAAACCCACGCAAACTAACTTTTCGCTCGTTATGACGTCATGTCGCTCTCCCAGTACAAAAATCTTATAAACTGTTATATTTAGTGTTTATCACTTTATGGAATTTTATTTCACGTTTTTTTTGCATTAAAGAAATATATTTGAATTAATTACATAATCAAAACAAAATAGATTAACACAAACACACGCAAAGTAACTTTCGCACGTTATGACGTCATGTCGCTCTCGCAGTACAAAAATCTTAGACTGTTATATATCGTGTTCATCACTTTATAGAATTATATTTTACGTTTTTTTATACAGAAGAAATATTTTGAATAAATTACAAAATGAAAACTATATAGATTAAGGGTACCCGCACACGAGCAACATTTCGTTGCTAGTTGTCACAACAACAAAATTGTCAAAAATAGAACGCACACATCTCTATGGCGACAACAACAAAAAATTGAGGTAGTTGCGACCGGATCAATTTCTCCGACAACACAATTATTGTCGGTAACTGTGGCAGGCGATAGAAAACGTTATTTCAAATGGGAGCTCGCACACGAACAACATTTCGTTGCCGCCACCCAGCCAGCCTGATGCTGCCTTGGTGTCTTTCAGACTGCAGTGGTGAGAGGGCGCACTGGCACTACGTCATGTCTGTAATAAAAGAGTTATTTGACTGCGAAACACTCATAATAACAGAGGTAGAGGTCGAGAAGAGAGCACCTCTTTATGATTTCCAACTAAAGGAATACAGCGATAAGAATATAAAAGAAAAGTTGTGGAGTGAGGTGTGTGAGGCTGTGGTGAGCGATTGGAATACTCTCTCCCCTGAGGATAAAAAGGAGAAAGGTAAAAAACATATTGTATTTATTTGAAAGGAAAACGTTAACTATTGTCTGGAAGGTCAATGCATCTGCCTGCTTGCCTGTCTGCCTGAATGTATGTATGTTCTTCTGTATATATGTATGTATGTTCTTATGTATGTATGTATGTTCTTATGTATGTACGTATGTTCTTATGTATGTACGTATGTTCTTATGTATGTACGTATGTTCTTATGTATGTACGTATGTTCTTATGTATGTATATATGTTCTTATGTATGTATATATGTTCTTATGTATGTATTTCTTATGGATGTATGTTCATATGTATGTATGTTCTTATGTATGTATGTATGTTCTTGTGTAAGTATGCATGTCTATAGAATTGTGTATGTATGTGCTTAAGTATAAAATGATGACACTATAAACAATAGTTGCCGCCATCGCGTGGCTCGTGTGCGGGCAGCCTAACACAAACCCTAACAAAGTAACCTTTCGCACGTAATGATGTCATGTCGCTCTCGCAGTACAAAAATCTTATTAACTGTTATATTTCGTGTTTATCACTTTATGAAATTATATTTCACGTTTTTACATAAAATTGATATATTCGAATAAACTGCAAAATGAAAACTAAATTGATTAACACAAACCCATGAAAAGTAAACTTTCGATCATTATGACGTCATGTAGCTCTCGCAGTACTAAAATATTATAAACTGGTGTATTGCGTGTTTATCACTCTATAAAATTACATTTCACGTTTTTTTCTATATAAACGAAATATATATGAATAAATTACAAAACGAAAACTAAATAGATTAACACAAACTTTTAGCAAAGTAACCTTTCGCTCGTTATGACGTCATGTCGCTCTCGCAGTATAGATTATTATATTTCGTGTTTATCACTTTATGAAATTGTATATCACGTTTTTATATAAAAGAAATATATATGAATGAATTACAAAATTAAAACTAAATAGATCAACACAAACCCACGCAAAGTAACCTTTCGCTCGTTATGACGTCATGTCGCTCTCCAAGTACAAAAATCTTATCAACTGTTATATTTCATGTTTATCACTTTATGAAATTATATTTCACGTTTTTTACATAAAAGAAATATATTCGAATTAACTACAAAATGAAAAATATATAGATTAACAAAAAACCACGCAATGTAATCTTTCGCTCGTTATGACGTTATGTCGCTCTCGCAATACAAAAATCTTATAAACTGTCATATTTCGTGTTTGTTACTTTATGAAATTGTATTTCACGTTTTTTATATAAAAGAAATATATTTGAATACATTACAAAATGAAAACTAAATAGATTAACTCAAACCCACGCAAAGTAACCTTTCGCGCGTTATGACGTCATGTAGTACAAAAATCTTATAAACTGTTATATACTGTGTTTATCACTTTATGATATTATATTTCTCGTTTTTTATATGAAATAAATATATTTGAATAAATTACAAAATGAAAACTAAATAGATTAACACAAACTCAAGCAAAATAACCTTTCGCGCGTCATGACGTCATGTCACTCTCGCAGTACAAGAATCTCATAAACTGTTATATCTCGTGTTTATCACTTTATGAAATTATTTTTCACGTTTTTTATGTAAAAGAAATATATTTGAATAAATTACAAAATGAAAACTAAATAGATTGACACAAACCCACACAAAGTAACCTTTCGCGCGATGTGACGTCATGTCGCTCTCGCAATACAAAAATCTTATAAACTGTTATATCTCGTGTATATCACTTTATGAAAATATGTTTCACGTTTTTATATAAAAGAAATATGTTTGACTTAAAAAAATGAAAACTAAATAGATTAACACAAACCCACGCAAAGTAACCTTTCAATCATTATGACGTCATGTCGCTCTCGCAGTACAAAAATCTCGTAAACTGTTATATTTCGTGTTCATCACTTTATTTGATTATATTTCACGTATTTTATATAAAATGAATATATTTGAATAAATTACAAAATGAAAACTAAATAGATTAACACCAACTCTCTCAAAAGTAGCCTATCGCGCGTTATGACGTAATGTCGCTCTCGCAGTCCAAAAATCTCATACACTGTTATATTTCGTGTTTATCACTTTATTATATTGTATATAACGTTTTTATATAAAAAATATATTTGAATAGATTACAAAATGAAAACTAAATAGATTAACACAAACCCATGCAAAGTAACCTTTCGCACGTTATGGCGTCATGTCGCTCTCGCAGTACTAAAGTCTTATAAACTGTTATATTTCGTGTTTATCACTTTATGAAATTGTATTTTACGTTTTTAATATAAAAGAAATATATATGAATAAATTACACAATGAAAGCTAAATAGATTAACACAAACCCACGCAAAGTAACCTTTCGCACGTTATGACGTCATGTCGCTCTAGCAGTACAAAATTTTTATAAACTGTTATATTTTGTGTTTATCATTTTATGAAATTATATTTCACGTTATTTATATAGAAGAAATGTATTCTAATAAGCAACAAAATGAAAGCTAAATAGATTAACACAAACCCACGCAATGTAACCTTTCGCTCGTTATGACGTCATGTCGCTCACGCAATACAATAATCTCATAAACTATTATATCTCGTGTTTACCACTGTATGAAATTATATTTCACGTTTATTTTACATAAAATAAAAATATATTTGAATAAATTACAACATGAAAACTAACAAACACGCGCAAAGTAACCTTTCGCACGTTATGACGTCATGTCGCTCTCGCAGTACAAAAATATTATAAGCTGTTATATCTCGTGTTTATCACTTTATGAAATTATTTTTCACCTTTTTTATATAATAGAAATATGTTTGACTTTAAAAAATGAAAATTAAATAGATTAACACAAACCCACACAAAGTAACCTGTCGTGCGTTATGACGTCATTTTGCTCTCGCAGTACAAAAATCTCATAAACTGTTATATTTCGTGTTTATCACTTTATGAAATCATTTTACGTTTTTTATATAAAAGAAATTTGTTTGAATAAATTACAAAATAAAAAAAATCTCAAACTGTTACATTTCGTGTTTATCACTTTATGAAATTATATTTCACGATTTTTATATAAAAGAAATATATTTGAATAAATTACGAAATGAAAACTAAAGAGATTAACACAAACCCACGCAAAGTAACCTTTTGTGCGTCATGACGTCATGTCGCTCTCGCAGTACGAAAATCTCATTTCGTGTTTATCACTTTATGAAATGATATTTCATTTTTGTATAATAGAAATATATATGAATAAATTTGTTATTACGAACATATATGTATACCCGCGCGTTGTCGCGAGTTCATGAATAGTCCTTAACGTAACCACACCCCATCTTAGCCCTTAACCCTAACCAAAATATATTCTTTTTAAATTAAATATAGTTATCCAAGTACCTGGAGGGATAAGGTATCAGAAACTTTCAACACCTCGGTTTATGTTAAATCCACCAATCAAGGACGACATTGCCTAAATGGATCAAGCGAGCGAGTGCCCTCAGAGGTATAAGGATTCGACAAAAGGTGCCTTTATTAGAAGAGCCCCCACCCACACACTGCAACAACTGGAAGGCCGTGCACTCAGAGTTGGAAAGGAAGGGCCACGCAAGTCCTCATCAACAACGGATTTGCCAACAAAGACATTGAAAGAATAACTAGGAAGGTAGTGGGCACGTGGTACCTAAAAAAGGAAGATGACCAAGCACCAAAAAATATCATTAATATACTTTATAAATCATTCTTCTCCACGGCATACAAGGAAGATGAGAGAATTATGAAGCAAATAATCAGAAGGAACATCAAGCCGACTTCCGCAGACACCAACATTATTTTTAACATATATTACCAAAATAAGAAGACATCAGGCCTACTCATCAAGAAAAACAACAAGCCCATCGCCGATAAACTTCAGAGATCTCATGCCATATATAGGTATACGTGTAACCTTGGGGACTGCGCAGCCCAACCTTCTTCCTATATTGGCATGACCACCATGAAGCAGGTGCTCCTAAGAGTCACTCCAAAGATACTCAGCACACCATCTTAAGACGAAGGGAAACCCTGGTCGGTCAACAACACGGAAATTTTAGCCACTGGTCACCAAGACCCTACAAGACTACCTATCCTGGAGGCTCTGTTCATAAAAGATCTTTTCCCAAATCTCAATATACAAGCCCATGACCTGCAAGCGTTACCTAGCGTTAGGAGGTCGTCCGCCCATTACGGTGCTGGGGGGCAAACTGATGACGTCACGCACCGCTCAGCCAATGGGAGGACAGACCGTACCTAACCCGCAGCAATCCAGCCAATCACCATCCACCTTCCGGATAAAAAAGTTACCGATATTCATGGAATCTCCATTACCAGAGCCAGCTTATCCTCGCAACCAGGCTCTAACTCTTTCGTATGCGGACGACACTAACCACATAAGCAGACACAAAACGCTGCAGGGAGCGTTACACGTAATGCAAAACATCCTAGACGGGGCACACGCGTGGGAGCAACAGTGGCGCATTAAGACCAACGCGTCGAAATGCAATGCTGTATACTTCTGCTGCAAACGAACCAACAGAACAATCACAAACACTCCTCTTAAAATAAACAACACAAACATCCCAGCGAAGGACCATACCCGTGTGCTGGGTAGCACACTTGATAGTGGCCTTACCTGGACCCCACACTTCCGCAAGCAGGGAGCGAAGGCTAGGGCTGTGCTGGGTAAGCTCAGACGCTTCAAAACTGCAACACTGAGAACCAAACGTCGATTGTACCTAGCCCTCGTCAGACCGATTCTGTGCCAGTCCCCGGGACTAAGCCAGCTGACATGTGCCACTAATAACTACGAGCATCAGAAGGTTCAGAATGCCGCTGCCCAGTTCATCACGGGCTCGCGATGGAGCGACTTCAGAACCACTGAGTCTCTACACCAAATTTCCAACATCCGTCCACTCAACCAACACAAACACAAACTTCACTCAAGACACCTAGAAAAACTGCACGCCAAACACAAACATCTGATACAACATATTACACCTAGACCACACCGTACAGACTATCTGTCAGCAGCGCCCGTCCCACGTGCGGTGTACACGATAAGACGTGTATAACCGTACCTACAAGTAACACACCCCTTCACCAGCTTGACTGGTGATAGCCGCAATAATGTAATAATAATAATAGTAATGGTAATAATGTGAATAATAATAATAATAATAATATCGCTACTATTGGCTACTCAAACCCAACCTGGGGTAAAACAGGAATTCTCATGCCTTACCTGGGGCTAATCAGGAACGCCCTCTACACGCGGGAAGTGAAATCTACTCACTAACCGTAAATTACACACACACACCTCTCACGAACATAGCCGCATCCCACGCACAAACATATACACTTCCTTTTTCTTCGACTAAAATTCGTTTCCTTTCTCACTTTCTCTTATACTACATCTTCTCATTTCAGTTTACCTCCCACTAAAGATTTTTTCCGTTTTTCCCCCTTTCTCTCCTACTACGTCTCCTACCATTTTCCAAACTTTCGTTGGTGATATAATCTGCTCTTCCTCCCGGCATTGGCGCCGCCGCCCAAGTTCCTAGCCCAGTTCTCCTAAGCCACGACAACAAATAAGCCCCTAATCGCTCGCAATTCGCCCGGTGGCAATAGCCCTCTTTTATACACTACTATCTTTTCATTTTCCTACAGACATTCTTCCCCTCCCACAAAACCCGATCCCGCGCAAGCGAGGTGGTCTTTCCTTGGAATCCAGAATCCAGAATCCTCAGCTGTCATTTGTTGAGCGAATCGACACCTGCCTCAGTCTGGATACTTAACCTCAGCAGGGCAGGAATTTTAAAACCCCAGTAATGTTAAGCATATTTGTGGGTGAGCAAAAATAAAAAATAAACAAAATAAACCAAAATGAATGTTACCCTGGTACTCACACCTCATTAGAGTGTCACTATGGTGGGTATGAATTCACCCCCAAACTAACAAGAAGAGACACTGCTAAGTTACTTTTTACTGGTATTAAACTCAGTTGAAAAATGCCATATATTTTCCATATAGTACCAAAGTTGTGTCAATCTAAACCTGCTGGGGTATTGTCCTGCCTCTGCTGGGGTTTTGTCCGTTTGGAGCACTGGGTTTTGTCCGTGCAGCCCTCAGCTTTGCCAGTGGCTAAACTCCACCATTTCACGAAACAATTGAAGAAATCCACAAAAGAATCAACAAACAACCTCTCAACATTACACACCACCGTATGTGGGATCAAATCTGGGGCAAATTATTTGAAGACCCTACTACCCCAGAGCATCCGAAAGGAAGCGAACGACAAGAAAGAGTACAGCCCCATGCTTGCATGGTGGCCACAGAGTCTACCAAGAACCCAGACGTTACCGCCACAGCCGGTATACATTGCATCAGACCAACCTAGTGGTTAAGTAAACTGAAATGAAACTAAACAAGGAAAAAGAAACTATCCTAGCTAGCTTAGCTACTCCCAACGAATACACAAGGAGTGTCGTCCCTCTCTTTCCCATACACACTGTATTTCCTTTCCAACTTTCAGGCCACAGTCCTCTTTATTGTTACCAGGGAATCCACGAACTCTACCTCGAAATGCATGCCACGACTCTCTTTTGACAGTACTCATTGCAATTTCAAAGGTGTATTGACTTCAACACTCTCCTTACTTGCGGACTAGTAAATATACCACACTAAACTTTGAACTCTCATATTTTTGGAAAGAGTAGACGAATCTCTTGAAATGCTCTTCTACCTTGAACTAATGCTTTTACAAACTGTTTGACCAAACCAAGATTTATATGAAGTGGGTATAGCAACACTTTGGTAAGGTCAACAAGAGGCTGTCTAATAACATTGAGTTTTCCTGGCTAGTAGTGTTCATTATCAGCTCGACTGTCCCATAGGCAAAGAAAACATGACTACTTGGTGTATACATCCTGTAATCTAAGTAAGAAGGCAATGATTTTAAAGTCACCACAAATATCCCATGAAATGCTATATTTACATATTTTTAACATTAACTTAGTAATGAGCAACTCTGTTCATTGCTACAGTAAACAGTTTATAAGCGTACAAGCATTAAACCACTTGAAACATGTAATGATGAAGATAATGTCCAGCCATGCCGGCCATGTTGGAAAAAAGACTGCCAGTGTCTTAATGGGCAGAGTTCGAGATGGTCCTTTATCTGAAACTCTTCATAAGATTGAGACTCTAGTCTAACGTCATTCTGTCATGTTTCATGCTTTTAACCCAATTTGAACAATCACATGATATTTTATCACTTATCCGCTTGGAAATCCACTCCTAAAAACCCTTATTTTAATAGAAATATGAACATTACCATGTTGGAATCGACAATTTATGAAAGGGAATGGGTGGACTAGAAAAATTACTTTACCCATTGCATTTTGACCTTACATGCCAGGCGATGTACTCGTATGTGGGTCTCACCAAATGTCGACCAACGCCGACCAAAACCACACAATGACGGTTTTTGCTCAAATGCATAATTTATATATAAAAAGTAGCATATGGTTGCATTTTTCTACCTATTTTATTTGAAATGTGTGATTTCCATGTAAAATGATCAAAGAGAAGTTACGTTTTTATCTTCTGCAAAATTATCAACCTCCGACCAAAAGCCGTCATTGTTGGGGTTTGGTCGTCGTTGGTTGGCGGCTGGCAATTTTGCAGAGGATAAAAACGTAACTTCTCTTTGATCATTTTACATGGAAATCACACATTTCAAAGAAAATAGGTCAAATAATGCAACCATATGCTAGTTTTTATATCAAATTATATATTTGAGCAAAAGCCGTCATTGTTTGGGTTTGGTCGGCATTGGTCGACGTTTAGTGAGACCGCTCGTATGTTATTTGTTTACATTCATCTTGACGGGCCGCCACTTCGTCTTCTACATGTTATAAGTAAGTAAATTTATTTGGCAAAGAATCAATGTACATGAGGTGAAAAAATACAATAACTCATATTTCGATATAATAATTACAAAATTGCCGAGGATAACATAAAAAAGCATGTACGCTTATTTCCATTGTGGTCCTCATTAGATTGTTATTCTTTATAATTCTACAATAAGTTACACAGACAACATATTTAGGGGGTTAAGGGGACCAGAGACCGTCATTTCGTATCAATTGAATACAAATATATGCTTTATGGTATGAGCAGTTACTTAGTATATACTAAAAAGAATCTTTGAGATTCCTAGGACATCTGTGATATCCAGAAGTGGCATAGAATTTAGAAGCACAACATGCACGCAGGTAATAAGTGTTATATTATTAATTAAGGACGCTCGACAATCGTGTAGGTGTATTTATTGTATGGTGGAGGTTATTTTCCTTGTCTGTTCGTCACTTGATGTTGCCTGCTTTCATGTTAGTTCTGATCGAATATGGGTACTTCCGATTTGGTAGTCAGAATGAAGTTTTGTCAAAACTCTCATCTATTGTGTACATTCTCGCATGCAACGACCATAGATACTAAGCAACAAATTCGGGAATACGTTTCTAGGGGCAATATATTCTTGGCAACTTCTTTTCATTGCGATGGATGCGGATTGTAGGAGTATCATAAAATTATTTGGGAGTGGAATACTTCAAATGCATGCAGTGAAATGTCACAGAAAGAACCATATGTTCACTCAATATTTGTAATTTATATCGGAAGGTTCCAGGAGCAGTCATTCACCATAACCTAACCCCCCCCCCGCCCAAATGCTTCATATTGTAGTCGTAATGTACAAGAATGAATATGTTGTATATATACTCATAACTCAACAAATCACACCTACCATGCTTTATTTATTATTTTTTTTATTTATTTTTTTTTTTAGTTGATGGATGAGTTTAACTTAACCTAGCAATAGTTAAGGTTCTGTAGACTTTATCCTCACTCATTAGATAAATGACAAATATTCTATAGTTTTATTTATGGATGCAGTGTGTTACTTGTGCCAAAATTCAATCATTTACCCGCCAATCCTGTGGCTCTGCAATGGGGATGGGTGGGGTGTTGCTGAAATGTTTCCTGACAAATGGAAATCATTAAAGGAATTGCAAGAATCATACATTGATTTCTGACATCCTTGATTATTGGGTGGGTGTAGACACTTGCAAAAATGTTACCAATATTTCTTATTTCAAGTGTTCGCTGCTATTGTACCTTTCATCATACTCTGATTTTAATTTCTTTCTTGTGGCTTCTTTCTCCGTGTAATGTTTACTCATACTCTCCTGTGCCTTATTATTTCCCATTTAATTTTCACTTTAGTAATCACTAGGGAGCCATTTCCAAAAAGGATGACACAGCATATTGAAGATTATAATATACAGTAATATATATATATATATATATATATATATATATATGGATGGGGTGGTGCGAGAGGTGAATGCTAGGGTAGTGGGTCAGGGATTGGAGATGGTTAAAGAAAATGGAGAAAAGTGGGAGGTGAGCCAGCTGCTGTTTGCGGACGACGACACTGCGCTTGTGGCAGGGTCGGAGGAGGGATTGAGGAAGCTGGTGGCAGAGTTTGGGAGAGTATGTGATAGAAGAAAGCTAAAGATAAATGTGGGTAAAAGTAAGGTGATGAAATGTACAAGGGGTGAAAGTGGCAGTAGACTGGAAGTGAACATTAAGGAGAGCGACTGGAGGAAGTGGATAGTTTTAGATACTTGAGTGCAAGTGTAGCAGGAAAAGGTGGAGTGAAGGTGGTGGTAGAATGTAGATTGAGAGAAGCGAGTAAATGCCTTGGTGGATTAAAGAGTGTAATGAGGAATAGACATTTAGGAATGGATGCGAAGAGGAGACTGTATGAAGGAGTGATTGTGCCAACAGCACTGTATGGGGCAGAAACGTGGAACATAAGAGAAGAAGAGAGAAAGAGTTTGAATGTGTTTGAGATGAGGTGTCTGAGAAGTATGGTGGGGGCTACTAGGCTGGATAGAGTGAGAAATGAGGAGGTGAGGAGGAGAACAGGGGTGAAAAAGGAGCTGGGAGATAGGGTTGATGAAAGAATATTAGGATGGTTTGGACACATGGAAAGAATGAGTGAAGAAAGAGTAGTAAAAGAGGTATGGAAGGCAGATGTGGAGGGAGTGAACATGAGGGGACGTCCTAGGATGAGGTGGATGGATGGGGTGAAGGGGGCTTTGGGGAAGAGGGGAATGTCTGTTGAGGAAGGAAGGAAGGGAGAGGACGGAAGACAGAGGTGAGTGGAGAATGGTTGTATATGGATGATGTTGTGATTGCATGAGGAGGAATGGGCGGGGTGGGTGGGGGGTGGGGTAGTATGAGTGAGTAAATTTTGACGCAGCCCGAAGGGATTTCTCCCCGTCCTCTCCTTATATGCAAGGGGGGACCGCCGATTAAATGAAGCGGCCTTGCTGTGGATGTGCTGTGTCTTGCGACACTGCTTCTAACCCAGGGCGGTGGGCAAGGTGCAGGGATGACCCGTCATCCAGGAGGTGCTCAGATGAGAGGGAGGGTGGGAGGGGTGTGGAGTGTATTTAGGGATGAAATGGGTGGGAGTGTTTTTATGCCTTTCCCTTTTTGGCTACCTCCCTTGAAAGGGGGAAAAAGCCTTGGTATATGTATGATGTATATATATATATATATATATATATATATATATATATATATATATATATATATATATATATGTATATATATATATATATATATATATATATATATTTATGTGTGTGTGTGTGTGTGTGTGTGTGTGTGTGTGTGTGTGTGTACTAGACTGAATGGGTCCCAGTGATTAGAGATACATTTTAACAACCAAAATGCACTTTAATTCTAAGCCATCAAAGGCCAGCATGCTGAAATTGAAATTTGGTACTTCCCAGGACTCGAACCCGGCATCCTCATAACAAGTGCAACAGTGACTTTTCAACTGGGCTATCAAGAGAGATATAAGTTCAGCGCATTATTTCTTATATATTTGTATGCTCGAGTTACATACACCTATATGAAATTTTGTGTTCAACCCATCTACACTAAGATAGTACAATTGGAAGTGCAGTATACAAACATGGGAATATATTTGTACAACACTGTGTTGTACAAATACTTTCCCGCATTCGTATACTTCCATGCTGGCCTTTGATGGCTTACAATCAAAGTGCATTGTGGTTGTCAAAATGTATGTGTATATATATATATATATATATATATATATATATATATATATATATATATATATATATATATATATATATATATATATATATAACAAAAAGCTGAAAGTGAATCATATTTTTCACTTCTAATGAAACCAAGAAAAAACAAATACCTGTATTTCTTGCTGATTTACAACACAAACAAAACCTAGTTGTATCCTCACCTTGATTGCCTGGAGGTTTATATCTTTTTGTACTTCTGCCCTCTGTTGGCCATCTCCAATAGTTTCTTGTTGGCCAGAAGTGTTTTGTATATAGTTGTGCACTCTTCCAAATGGTTTCTCTCATTCCTCCAAGCTGATGTCATCATTGAAAAAGCTCATTCCAACTGAGCATTACTGGATGCAATGGAGAATATATAAGCACTCACTTTCTTAAGGCTTGTGAATGAGAACTGAGATTTATATTCACTGGACAGTTTGAGATAGCGTTCATCACTGTGGCAATCTACCATTTCAGGAGTAGTAATAATTGTGTCCACAATCCCATACTCTTCATACAAATCCTCCATATTAATATCTGGACGGTTACACGTCTTGACTGCATCACTGAATTCTCCAAAGATACATCACTTGACAGGCCCAATTTTGATACTTTATTGTGATAACTGTTTTCAGAAAGGTCATATCTGTCACTTAAGTACTTTCTGGCCCTTTCATAGAAAACACTGAAAGTTTGTTTTACATTTCTTAGGCACATCTGGACTAAGCTGGCAAAGCTGGGTATTTACTGAATACCCCCAAAAAATAAATCCTTCATTCTTCTCTCAAGCTTGTGTTTCAGGTCAGTCATTAACCTATATACTGAAATCATGCTGAATGATTTGGCTTCTAGTGCTTTGGTAGTATCTGAGAATAATTTAAGAATGTGACTGAGGAAGAGGAAATAGATCTCTGACATTTCTTTCATCTCCGAAGCACTTCCATACAAGTTCCTTGGGACATTCCTCTTTTCCTAAATTCTGAAAATAACTTTTTAGGGCTTTCCAGTACTTCAGTATTCGGTCAATTGATGGCAAAAGAGATAGCCATCTAGTTACATCATGTCGCAATAGATTGCATTCATCAGACTCCACAAATTTTGCAGAACTTCAACTGCTGTGTTCTGCTTGCTAAGATGCTGAAATGGCTGTACACCTTGAGCACAATATTTTCAATATCAGGGTTTAATTTTCCAGCAGCAAATTTTGATGCATTATGCAAAACATGAGCCAAACAGTTAGCAGCAATAATGTTGTTTTGGGCCAGTTTCAGTTTCTGATAAACACTGTTGTATTTTCCATAGTTTACAGTTGCATTGTCAGCTGTGTATGCCGACACTTTATTCAGATCCAGACCCGACACTTCTAACTTAGACTGTTATAACTGATTTGTGATAGCTTTTGATGATTCATCATTATCAGTGTAAAAGTAACACATGTTGCACTCCCTCCTCAAAATTAAAGTATCTCAAAAGAATTGGGAAACATGTTGCACCTTTGTTTGAAGCATCAGTTGCTACTGTAAAGTGCAAGTCATGTTCTTTTACATATTCCACGTGCTTCTGTACAGAATATGTTGCTCCAATATTTTCACACCGAGCTTTTGCTTTGGTTCTTCCACATGTTACACCTTTTCCTACCGAGGAGTCACTATATACCTCTCTGTCAACTTTCGTAAAGGAATGTCCCCTGTGACAGGAAAAGGTGGAGTGAAGGTGGAGGTAGAATGTAGATTGAGAGAAGCAAGTAAATGCCTTGGTGGATTAAAGAGTGTAATGAGGAATAGGCATTTGGGAATGGATGCTAAGAGGAGACTGTATGAAGGAGTGATTATGCCAACAGCACTGTATGGGGCAGAAACATGGAATATAAGAGAGGAAGAGAGAAGGTGTTTGAATGTGTTTGAGATGAGGTGTCTGAGAAGTATGATGGGGGTTACTAGGCTAGATAGAGTGAGAAATGAGGAGGTGAGGAGAACAGGGGTGGAAAGGGAGCTGGGATATAGGGTTGATGAAAGAATATTAGGATGGTTTGGACACATGGAAAGAATGAGTGAAGAAAGACTAGTAAAAGAGGTATGGAAGGCAGATGTGGAGGGAGTGAACACATGAGGGGACGTCCTAGGATGAGGTGGATGGATGGGGTGAAGGGCGCTTTGGAGAAGAGGGAAATCTCTGTTGAGGAAGGACGGGAGAGGACAGAAGACGGGTGAATGGAGAATGGTTGTATATGGATGATGTTGTATTTGCATGAGGTGGAATGGGCGGGGGGATGGGGGGTGAGGTAGTATGCGTGAGCAAAATTTTGACGCAGCCCGAAGGGATTTCTCCCCGTCTTCTCCTTTTATGCAATGGGGGGACGGAGAGGGGGGGGGGGGTCGCCAATTTAATGAAGTGGCCTTGCTGTGGATGTGCTGTGTCTTGCGACACTGCTTCTGACCCAGGGCAGTGGACAAGGTGCAGGGATGACCCGTCATCCAAGAGGTGCTAAGATGAGAGGGAGGGTGGAGGGGTGTGGAGTGCATTCAGGGATGGCATGGGTGGAAATGATTTTATGCCTTTTCCTATTTGGCTACCTCCCTTGTAAGGGGAAAAAAGCCTTGGTATATGTATGTATGTATGTATGTCAACTTTCACTGCACAGTCAATGCTCCTATATGACTGGTAATGTTTCACAGTATGATATACTTTACAAAGCTCTGCAGCTGTGATTTTGTCATCCTGAGAGGATCGAGCTGAAGAAATAAATGATAGTAGTGACGAGTTGCCAGCATTGCGAGTGTTAAGTCTACGTTTGTCTGTGGCTGTGTGTCGTTCAACTGCACTCTTCCCCTTACCTGCTACCACATCACAACGACACAATTTACAAAAAGCATGAAACTCATCCTTTCTTTCATCTCTTTGGCCCAGTCAGAGTAAAACAAAGTCTTTCTTTTCAGCAATTTCAGACTCCTTAACCTCATAAATTAATTGCCAAACCACACTGTACCATGGCCACCTCCGGACTGCAGCCCAATGTATGAAATGTAAACCATGCAATCACACATTCACAACATTGGTCCTGTGCAGTTCCTGTCTACTTCGGCTGCTGAGTTCTGATGTTGACCTTGGCCTGGGTACTCCCACATGATTTAATTGTATGGCATTATAGTATACCTAGGGTTATTTATTTATGTATATATTCTTTGTCAATTTTTTATTTATTTGTTAATTCATTTATTTTTGCCACACCTCAAGAAAGGAGGACAAATGTACGTCTGGCGTGAGGTTGCGCTGGATGGAGGACAAAGTGCTCAAAAGGAGGACATCTGGCCACCCTACTAGTCACCTAGGAAATTGAATATCATGTTGATTATATTTACACAGTTTACACATAATTCATTTGAAGTGGTTGTTTTCACTGAACTATAAATCAACAAGCTGATTCCTTCGTGGGCCTTGTTATAGTAACTGATGGAAGTGAGGGCTGAATCAAACCCAACGTAGTTGTAGGTAGGGACAGGTTAGGATATATTGATTAGAAATTATTTACTTCTCACTCAAAGATGTCATAAATCAATATTTTATATTTTCATTTATAGGATTCTGGTGGTATTAGTGTGAAATTTTACTTGTTTATCCCCAAAATGGGAAAAAAATTATTTGCTGTAGAAACCAATACAGTATTAGATTATCATAAATCTCTCAAATGTTGATTTATGACATCCATGATTGGTGTGTATTTACCTAGTTGTCTTTTACGGGAAGGGGAGCTGTGTGTGTGTGTGTGTGCATGTGTGTGTCTGTGTGTGTGTGTGTGTAGGGGCAAGATCGGAGGTGTTCCCTGACAAATGGAAACCAATAAAGGATTTACAAGAATCACATATCGATTCCTGGCATCTTCCATTATTGGGTGGTTGGCCTCTGAAAAAAATAAAAATAAAATAAAATAAGTCAAGTTATCTGTGTTATTGTGTCCATCATACCCCAATTTCCCCCCTTTTTCTTTCTGTTTGTAATATTTATTCATCTGCTCTTGTGACTTTCTTATCTATCAATTTTCATTACCTTTTCACTCCTTTTTCCAGTCTTTGTGGTTCTTCATACTTTTTACATTTGTTCAATCGTCCATTTTTTCTCATTCTTTTCTTTTTAATCTTCTTTGGTAAGAATTGTTTGTTATCTTAATTTGTTGCACTTTGGTTAATGTATTTGTATATTTTTGTGATACTCCAAAAATATTAGCAAGTAATAATCTTTATATCGTAATGATTAAAAAATAGTGCCATTCACCATAACCTTGAAAATGAAATATGTTGATTTACAAGATTGCTGTTGGGCTACTCCCACTGTGCACCTTGTCTCTGTATTTGATGAAAGTGAGGGGTGAATCTAACCTAACCTATAAGTAATTTACTTATCATGGAGAGGGTGGGGGGTTCTTCAAAAAACGGAAAACAAGTGATTTATTGAAAAAATGAATATCAGAATCTCATGAATCTCTCCAACGTTGATTTTTGAAATCCTTGATTGATGTGTGTATGTAGTGGTCCTCTGCAAAATTTTTTCCAAATATTTCTTGTTTCCAGCTGTGGTGTATCCTAGAATTGAATTCTTTTTCTTGTGGGCTCTATTTCATTGCATTATTTGTTCAGTCTTTCGCTTTATTATTTCCTGAATTATTTTGATCTCAAACGACATCATATGACTCACACGTATTTGTTCAACCTTCCATTTCTTTCTTCTTTAAACTTCTTGTTACGAAATGTTTATTCCCTTCCCCGATTTCATTTTGGTTAATACCCCACTCTACTTGTATTCCTTGGTGTCACTCTTATTCCATTCTCTCAAAAACTTAGTTGTCATACTTATTACATATTTACTTTCAGGATGAGAGTAGCTATCAACAATTCCTGGAAAAAAGGTATCTGAAGATTCCCTATATTCGTCATATAAATACAATCTTGTGTCATCTGCGGCACACCTATCTCATGAGTCATCTTAAATATCACACGATGACCCACACTAGAAAGAAACCTTTTCAATGTGACCTGTGTGATGCAGTTTTCTCGACAAAGGTTGATCTTAAACGACACGCGGTGACCCACACTGGAGAGAAGCCTTTCCAATGTGATCTATGTGATGCAACTTTCACACAAAAGAGTAGTCTCAAACGACACGTGGTGACCCACACAGGAGAGAAGCCTTTCCAGTGTGATCTATGTGATGCAACTTTCACACAAAAGAGTCATCTCAAATATCACATAATGACCCACACTGGAGAGAAGCCTTTCAAGTGTGACCTGTGTGATGCAGCTTTTTCAGGAGGGACTGGTCTCAAATATCACATAATGACCCACACTGGAGAGAAGCCTTTCAAGTGTGACCTGTGTGATGCAGCTTTCTCAGGAAAGGGTAGTTTCAAAGGACACATGATGACCCATACCAGAGAGAAGCCTTTCAAATGTGACCTGTGTGATGCAGCTTTCTCACAAAAGGGTTGTCTCAAACAACACCTGATGACCCATACCAGAGAGAAGCCTTTTAAGTGTGGCCTGTGTGATGCGGCTTTTCCACGAAAGGTTGATCTCAAACAACACCTGATGACTCACACTGGAGAGAAGCCCGTCAAGTGTGACCTGTGTGATGCAGCTTTCGTAGCAAAGGGTAATCTTACACGACACAGAGTTTCACACACCAGAGAGAAGCATTTCGAGTGTAGCATGTGTGATGCGTCTTTCTCACGAAAGAATGATTTCAGAAGACACATGATGATCCACACAGGAGAGAAGCCTTTCCAGTGTGACCTGTGTGATGCAGCTTTTACACAAAAGAGTCATCTCAAATATCACATAATGACCCACACTGGAGAGAAGCCTTTCAAGTGTGACCTGTGTGATGCAGCTTTCTCACAAAAGAGTCATCTCAAACAACACGTGGTGACCCACACTGGAGAGAAGCCTTTCAAGTGTGACCTGTGTGATGCAGCTTTCTCACAAAAGGGTAATCTCAAACAACACGTGGTGACCCACAGTGGAGAGAAGCCTTTCAAGTGTGACCTGTGTGATGCAGCTTTCTCAGAACCAAGTAAACTTAGACATCATGTGGTGACCCACACTGGAGAGGAGCCTTTTCAGCTTTCACACGGAGGACTTATTTCAAACGTCACGTAATGACTCGCACTTCCTCACAAAAAGTTGATCTCGTGTGTTGCATGATGACTTATGCTGGTGAGAGGCCTTTCCAGTGTGACCTGAGTGATCTAACTTTCCTGTATGATGGTACTTTCAGCTATTAAGTACTGATCCACTGTTATAAACCAGTTGGGTTGATGGGTTATCACGTGCATACTGTCAGTTGAAATCTTAATTTATTTACTCTCAGTTGTGAAGTTATTTGAGTGACCTTTGGCCTATTGTGTAATTGCATTTTTGCTTGTTCCAGTGTGACCTAAGTGATATAACTTTCCTGTATGATGGTACTGTCAGCTATTAAGCACTGATTCACTGTTATAAACCAATTGGTTGATGGATTTTCATGTGCATAGTGTCAAATGAAATATTAATTGATTTACTCTTAGTTGTGAAGTTATTTGAGTGACCATTGGCCTATTGCATAATGAGTTTTTGCTTGTTCTTTTTTTTTTAAATTCCTAAGTGTTCCATCAAGTGCATGAATATTTTTGCAATTACAAAAAAAAACATCGAATATATTAGAATATTGTGCAACTGGTGGGTATAGATATTTGTATGTCATGATGGATACAGTTCTGTTTACCTTATTATTGTGTAAAGTAGTTGGGAGTATACGCCATAGTTATTTGTAATCTGTATGGTGAATTGTTGATTTTTAATAAAGAAGAAATTCAATTTGTTTCCTCAGCTTTGCTATTGTTTGTAGCAAGAAGAATTTCTGGAGTCTAGTAGATTTGATTGTAGCTGTTCTTCTTTAGTACCTCCTGAGACAGAATTTCATGGTCTGATGATTTCTGAAATCTATCATGACGCCTTCATGACAAAGGATTACAAAGGTGGAGCATGCCGACGGGAGACCTTGTGGTCCTTAACTAGGTCAGATGTGGAAAAAAGTAATGACAATAAATAAAAACATAATAATATTGATAATAATAAATGCATAGGTATATTCAAATGAAAAAAAAGGTTAATGATAAATGATAATAAATTGACAAATATCTAATAATGTGAATCAAGTAAATAGCAATCAGACATGATAACAAAGGTGAATGAAATAAAACAAGTGACAGTTTTTACAGCATCTTGCTTAGGTATTTATCTAAATGATTCTTAAATCTTCGAACTGAACTGCATTACACTTCCTCTGCAGGACGTTTATTTCATTCATTGACTACATTATTTGTGCCAAGAATAGCTTGTTCGTGACGTTTAGTAGCAGTTGTGCATGTACTTGTTCCCTCTTGACTCTTTGGACAGAACCTCTTTGCTAGGTCGAGTTGTGATGTCTTTTTTTCTGTTAAATTTGTTGTTTTCGTGAATTTTACATATTTTGTGACGCATATCGGTTTACAATTAACCTTTATACAAGCATTTGGTGGAGGGCAATCATTTTCACGTGACAATCTTCGTTATGAGAACTTTTGTGTCAGATGATTTCTGATAAGTATCATGACACCTCCATGGCCTCTCGTGTTTCTGTCCGTACTGTATTAAACGTAATTGTTGATTGGCGTTTCTGCATCTATCATGTCATTATACAAGTGATTCTTAGCCAATATACACTATAGCTCCTTCGATGGTGAGCTCAGAGTGTGTAGTAACTGTGTGTAGTGATTGATTTGTTATGTTGTCCTTTTCCATTTAATTGATACAATAGTGTAAGACTCGCGAATCACTCATTCAAAACTAACGACTCTTTTCACCGAATCTGGTGAATCGTGTCATCATTTCCATTAAATCGTTTACTTGGAGTTTGTTAACACCCTAGCATTATGTATATGTCGGTTGTTGTTGTTGTTGTCGTTCCCTAGACTGTCTGTCCGAGCAGTCCCGTCTCCCCAAGGAATGCCATATAGAGTGTATGTTGTGTTGTTTGCGTGCATGATTGTGTATAATGCAGTCTTCCATTATGTGTTGTATGGTATGGGGTGAAGTGTTACATCCTGGGCAGCTGTTCACAACGCGGTCATCCAGCCTCTTCTGGTAGCTTAGAAGTGCTGGGTGGTGACCGCACCGCAGTCTGGCCAAGTGGACTCAGAAGGGTGGATATCAGGGGGTCTGGCATGCAACAGTGTGTTGTCTTTCAGTGTGTTAATGGAGCGGTGAGTGATATGATTATGAATATGTTTCCGGAGGCTGGTATTTGATGGTTGTGGAGGAAGAGAAGAGAGTATCTGTGCGTTATAAAGGTCTTTGGGTGTTGTTTTAATGTTTCTTGGTGTGTGTGGGTGTTCTGCTATGTAGTGTAGCGGGTGTGATGTGTTTGTGGTGGCTGCGGCAAGTGTTTGTGTGCCTCTCATGTCGAGGTGGTCCTTGACTTTGAGGGCTTTTGTTTCATGGTGTAAATGGTCTGTAGATGTTGTATTTGTGCAGCCTGTAATTGTTTTAGGGCTTTGTTTTGTATGATTTGAAGGGTGTTGTGGTGTGTCTCACTGAGATTAGGAGCACATGCAGGACTCTCATAATTCATCACTGAGCGTGTGCATTGTTTGTATATTGTTATATTAGTTTCTTTGTTTTGTCCAAATGTTGTTCCAGTGATTGACTTAAGTGCGTTAAGTCCAGGTGTGCATTTGTTTTTTATGTTTGCGATGTGTTGTTTGAAAGACATGGATGTATCGTATGTTACACCAAGAATTTTCGGTGTGTTTGTGTGTGGTATTGGAGTGTTGTTGATGTAGAGATGAGGTATGTATTTGTGTTCTTTTGTCCAGTTGGTGAGAAGTGTTGCTATAGATTTGGTTGGAGCTATTTTGAGTCTGTTTGTGATGAACCATGTGTTGAGTGTATCAAGGTATGGCTGGATTATTTCTACAGCTTTGTCTGTGTTACGATGTGTGCATGCGATTGTTATGTCGTCTGCGTAGGAAGAGATTTGTATTTCTGAGGTGTCTGGTGTGGGTAAGTCATGCATGTATAGATGAAATAGTGTGGGGGATAGAACTGCGCTCTGTGGTACTCCGTTCTTAATGTTTCTGATGTGCGATGATTGGCCATTATATGACACGTAAGCATTCCTACCTGCCAGATAATTGGCCAGCCATCTTTTGTTGTTATTGTGCATGTCTGTGTTATATATTTCATTTGTTAGGTTGTGGCGGGGATAGCATCAAAAGCTTTACTAATGCCTAATGTTATAAGAAGTGTTCTTTGGTGGGACCTATCTGAATTGAAGCCATCTAAAATTCTTTGTATGAGGTTTGTCAGAAGAGTGTTTGTGGAGTGTAGTGGCCTAAAACCGTGTTGTGAGTCAGCAAGGGGAATATGTGGTGTGACAAGTTTAAGTATTAGGCGTTCAATGACTTTAGAGGGGGTGCAGAGAAGTGTGATTGGGCGGTGCGATGTTGGGATTGTTGGGTCTTTGTTCGGTTTTGGAATGGTGATTATTTTACCATGCTTCCAGATGTCGGGTATAGTGTTGTGTGAATAGCTGTAGTTTGCAATGTTTGTGAGTGCGTGTATACCTTGTGGTCCAATGTGTTTTAGGTGGATGTTGCTTATGTTATCAGGGCCACAGGCAGATGAGTGCTTGAGATTATGTATTATGAGTTTTGTCTGACTGTCTAAGAAGGGTGTATAGTCTGACTCTATGGGAAAGTCTTTCTTACGTCAAATGGTGCGTTGGTCGTCAGGGTGAGAAGTGAGATGGCTTGTCTGTGCAAAATGACGTATGAGTGCGTTTGCTTGTCTGTTTGAGGGTAGATTATCTGTTGTTGTGATTATTGCTGCGTGAGAGTGTGTAGTGTTACTGTTGGATAGTGTAATGTTGTTGAGTGTTTCGTACAATTTGCTGGTGTTTGTTTTGTGATCAAGTGTATTGAAAAAGTTTTGCCAATTTTGTGTTTTTTTGTTCATGTAAACGATTTAATGTACGACATCCCTTTCTGTAATCATGAGTTGATTTAAAACGTTTTGGCACATTTTATATTCTGGTGGAGGAGGAAGAGGAAGAAGAGGAGGAGGAGGAGGAAGAAGAGGAGGAGGAGGAGGAAGAAGAGGAGGAGGAGGAAGAAGAGGAGGAGGAGGAAGAAGAGGAGGAGGAGGAGGAAGAAGAGGAGAAGGAGGAGGAAGAGAACGAGGAGGAAGAAGAGGAGGAGGAGGAGGAAGAAGAGGAGGAGGAGGAGAAAGAAGAGGAGGAGGAAGAAGAGTAGGAGGAGGAGGAGGAAGCAGAGGAGGAGGAGGAAGAAGAAGAGGAATAGGAGGAAAAAGAGCAGGAGGAGGAGAAAGAAGAGGAGGAGGAGGAAGAAGAAGAGGAGGAAGAAAAGGAGGAGGAAGAAGAAGAGGAGGAGGAAAGAGAAGAGGAGGAGGAAAGAGAAGAAGAGAAGGAGGAGGAAGAAGAGGAGGAGGAAGAAGAGGAGAAGGAGGAAGAAGAAGAGGAAGAAGAGAAGGAGGAAGAAGAGGAGGAGGAAGAAGAGGAGGAGGAGGAGGAAGAAGAGGAGGAGGAGGAAGAAGAGGAGGAGGAAGAGGAACACAAAGGAAGAACAAACAACAGCAGGCCTACTGGCCCTAACGAGGCTGTTTGCGTTAACTAAACTACACTACAGTTAAGGAAACAGGGCAACTAGGCGATAGAAGATGAACTAATACTACTGCTATCACTATCCTATCCGATTAATCCAATTATGATTAAATGTCTGGTTGTCATATCTTTTATTGCAAAGGATGATATCTTATCTGCGGATTAGATTCCAAGTATTTGTCTAAGCGATTTTTAAATGTTGTTATCGTGTTACTTTCGAGCTAACACTACTGCTATCACTCTCCTATCCGATTAATCCAATTATGATTATATGTATGATTAATCCAATTATGATTAAATGTCTGATTGTCATATCTTTTATTGCAAAGGATAATATTTTAGGAGGAGGAAGAAGAGTAGGAGGAATAAGAGGAGGAGGAAGAAGTGGAGAAGGAGGAAGAGGAGGACCAGGAGAAGAACGAAGAGGAGGAGGAGGAAGAGGAGAAGGAGGAGGAAGAAGAGGAGGAGGAGGAAAAAGAGAAGGAAAAAGAGGAGGAGGAGCAAAACAAGGAAGAGGAGGAGGAGAAGGAAGAAGAGGAGGAGAAGCAGGAAGAAGAAGAAGAGGACGATGAGGAGGTGGAGGAAAAGGAGGAAGAAGGAAGGAGGAGGAGGAGGAAGAAGAGGAGAAGGAGGTGGAGGAGGGAGAGGAACAGGAGGAGTAGGAGGAAAGGGAAGAAGAGGAGGAGCAAGAAGAGAAGGAGGAGGAGGAAGAAGAGGAGGAGAAAGTGGAAGGAGAGGAGGCGGAGGAAGAAGAGGAGGAGGAGGAGGAGGAGGAGGAGGAGGAGGAGGAAGAAGAGAAGGAGGAGGAGGAACAGGAGGAGAATGAGGAAAAGGAGGAGGAAGAAGAGTAGGAGGACGAGAAAGCAGAGGAGGAGGAAGAAGAAGAAGAGGAGGAGGAAAAAGAGGAGAAGGAGGAAGAAGATGAGGAGGAGGAGGAAGACGAGGAGGAGGAGGAAGAAGAGGAGGGGGAGGAAGAAGAGGAGGAAGAGGAAAAAGAGCAAAATGAGGAGGAGGATGAAGAAGAGGAGGAGGAAGAAGAAGAGAAGGAGGAAGAAGAAGAGGAGGAGGAGGAAGAGGAAGAAAAAAAGAGGAGGAAGAGAAGAAGAGGAGGAGGAGGAAAGAGAGGAAAGAAGAAGAGGAGGAGTAGAAAGAAGTGGAGGAGGAGGAGGAAGATGATGAAGAGGAGGAAGAGAGAAGAGGAGGAGGAAGAGGAGGAGGAGAGGAAGAAAAAAGGAGGAGGAGGAGAAGGAAGAAGTAGAGGAGGAGGAGGAGGGAAGAGAAGAGGAGGAGGAGGAGGAAAAAGAGTAGGAGGAGGAAGAGAAAGAGGAGGAAGAAGAAGAGGAGGAGGAAGAAAGAGGAGGAGGAACAGAAGAAGGAGGAGGGGAAGAAGAGAAGAGGAGGATAA
>NC_134815.1:13025977-13050977 GCF_046742065.1 Oratosquilla oratoria | reverse complement strand
CTTACCGTCGTCAGTCGATTTCATTTATCTACTCAGCGGTGGCCCTGTCGCTGCTGTAAAGCACTCCGGGTGTTCGTTCTAACAAACCAACAATATCTTACGCTAACTCCGCCTATGAACCGAATAAAGTCAACCGAACAAAAATATCAAGTTCATCTCTGTTGCGAAAAGGCTGAGACATCACAAAAGAACACAAAAGGTGCTCGTTTGTGTCTACCCTCACTCTCGCAGCTCCACCTGATCGACGAGAGAACGGGGAATACACATTGTCCCGAACCTGAGAAGGGGCGGTACATATCTTCCAGCCCCCAGGGTACATATTTCCCAGTCCCACAAAAGCACGAGGGGGAGAGGGCAAGATCTGCAAAACTCGCCCTTTACAGGACATCTATTTTTTCTTATTCGTGTTCTATCTTGACGGTTGGTGTCAGAATTTTATTAGAGAAAACTACAGCCTTTATCCTTGAGGGGAGAGGGGGGGGGAAGGCACCACCAAAGAGGCATTTAAGGAAAAGGGTTGGAAGGCGGGGGAAAGGAAGGATGGTAGGAACTGGAAATATATATATATATATATATATATATATATATATATATATATATATATGCACGAATACAAAACATATATACTTATGTATGTATATTACACTTACTCTATGACATTGTATTAGTATAAACTATACCATGTTTCTCAGCTTTAATGGAATGATTAAGGGAGGTAGAACTTCTTGCTACCTGAATTCATTTCTCGCATATGTTAACAATTCTCTGGAATTACTCAATTTATTCCTTCTCTCTATACTAGATGTAATGTGATCTTCTTACCACTGTAAGGATAAGGCATTTATCCTTTTATCTATTGCGTCCCTAACTAGCATCTTCCTTTCGCAATATTTCATAAATTATTTCTCCATACTTTCTATATCTTTCTTCTTCTACTGTTCTGTGATCTCGCTCATTTTAATTTATTTTTGTTGTTGTCGAGTTTTCCTCCATTCTCTTTATTTTTCCATCAAATTTGTTATTCTTTTCATATAACTTGGATTTAGCGCCATTACTCTCTAAATTTCAGAAGCTTCATGCCGACAGGGTTTGAATCCCAGGCGGAGCTTCCAAAATAAATTTGTCCTGAAATATACATATCTCTAAATTATATTCCCCTTTAACCTTTAACTATCTAATCATTTGTTTAACTATTTACTAATATGTATATTTATTTATTTCCTTTTTTATTGCAGGTGAGTCTACAAGGTTCCTGACACTTCCTATCGGTAAGATCATTTCCAGTCGCTTCTTGCTCGTTTCAGAATTAATCGACTCTCATCGATTTCGTGCCAACACAAGATTCCTTCTTACAATCAATCGTTTACATCTTTTCATTATCTTGAAATCTAAGTTTACACGCCTTTCGCTTAGTTGAATCGCTTTTTTTCTGTTTCTTTTTTTTTTCAAAAATGTTTTGTTGTTTTTTTCTCCTTTTCGTGATGGCGTTTCGTTAATATGTCAAATCAGTTTATGATTTCTTCTCTTATTCTTCCGTTTTCCTTATCTCAGTCTTCTTCTGTTTTTATTTGCCTTTTTTATTCTTTTTGTATTCATTCTTTGTTATTTGTCTTTTCTTATTCAAATTATTTTTTTCGTCTTTCTATACCATTTCCCTTTTGTTTTCATTTTTTATTCTTTTTGTTGTTTTGCATGACTACTACTTCTTTCTATCATTCTTCCCTGTCTCTCGCGTCTTGATTACACATTTTCTATTTTCTAGTTGCTACTTTTTTATCACCTTTTCTCCTTTGCCATATTTCATTCCTTGTTTATTGTTTGTTATTTCTCGTTCCTCGTTTTCCGTTTTTTTTTTTTTTTAACCTTCTCGCCTCTCACCTTATTTTTCATTTCTGCATTCTATCTTCTCATTTTCTATTTCTCTTTTTTCGATTTTTTTCGATTTCTTATTCATAATTTCTCTGTTCGCATTTCTCTTGTTCCTCTCTACTTTTTCCTTTCCTTCTCCTTTATCCTTTCTCCCTTCTTCTTTCGCTTTCATTTGCAATCTCTTATTTCTCGTTTTCATATATCTTATCTCTCTCTTTCTTCTCATCTTTCTCCTCCTTTTTTCTTTATTCTTATTTCTCATTAGTCATGTCTTAAACTTTTTTATTTCATTTTCTCATTCTCCATTTTCAATTTCTTTTGTTTTATTTCTCATTTTTTATTTCTCATTTTACATCTAACGTTTCTTGTCTATCCTGATGCCATCTTTTCCCATTTTCCTATAACGACTTCCTTTCCCCTTTCTCCATTTTCCATTTGCAGTTTTCTCTTTTCTGTTCCTCGTTTTCTATCCTTCATAGTCTGTGCGCTTCAAGGAGTCCGTTTAGGGCATGGCATACGTCATGATTTGCTAGTAGCCATGGTGCCAAATCAACTTTAGTACATGTCCCTCTTATGTGCTATTCTGTGTGTTCTTATCTATGTGCTAGTTCATTTATTTTATTCTGTATATAGTAAAGGAAGATCTATAGTACAATGAGTGTTACTCTTCAGTATTATGATAACGATCCGAATGAATTCTGTGACATGTGGCACCAGCGCTTTTCCCCCGCCATGTTGCCACGCCAACGTGTCACAGGTGAGGCTAGTGGGAAAGGGCATAGGTAATCGTTGCTATAATCCTAAAAAGTGATATTCATTGCACTGCACAGTTTCCTATACTATATACAAAATAGAAACAAATCAAATAGCACATAAATGGGAAATAAGGGAGAAAGACATGGTGGAAATACTGGTCATAGTACATTAATCATTTAGATCTAGAATTCTAGATGATGATTACATTTGCAATTATTACCACTATTACTACTGTTACTATTCAATTTCAGTGTTATTTTGATACATTATCTTGCCTGAGTTGATTGTACCGCTCGTGGTAATAGAGTAGTAGTAATGATATTGATAGTGATAACAGTTGTAGTAGTAGTAGTAGTAGTAGTAGTAGTAGTTTTGGTATTAGTAGTAGTTCTATTTGAAACCGTAGCATTAGTTGGAGTAGCAGTAGTTATGGTGGTAGTACTGGTCATAGTTATGGTAATAGTTGTAGTTACGGTGTAATAGTTATAATTACAGTAGGTGTAGTAGCAACTGCAGTAGTAAGTGCAGTTATGATGATAGAAGTAGTGGTAGTACTTATGTTGGTAGTTATGATAGTTATGGTAGTAGTTGTAGTTACGGTGATAGTTATAACTACAATAGGTGTAGTAGCAACTGCAGTAGCAAGTGCAGTTATGATAATATTAGTAGTAGTGGTAGTACTTATGTTAGTAGTTATGATAGTTATGGTAGTAGTTGTGGTAGTTTCTTTACGTATACTGCTCGCACCATCTTTCACCTCTTCAACAATTACGTCTATTGATTATCATCGTTTTGTTACATTATGCGTGAACTGCTCTTGCGCAGTCTAATATTATTACTTCCTCTTATCGTCGTCATCCTTATCATCATCTTCGTCGTCATCGTTGTCGTCATCGTCGTCGTTGTCGTCATCATTGTCGTTATTATCATCATCTTCGTCGTCATCGTCGTCGTCATCGTCGTCATCGTTGCCGTCATCATCGTCGTTGTCATCATTGCCATTGCTATGTACCCGTTTCTTTTTGAGATGTAAGGACAATGGATACTGAGGGACAGAGATAGATAGATAGAGAGAGAGAGAGAGAAAGAGAGAAAGAAAGAGAGAGAGAGAGAGAGAGAGAGAGAGAGAGAGAGAGAGAGAGACAGACAGACAGAGAAGCTAGCCAGCCCCCATTTTGACGTTGAAGCGAAAACTGCATATACGGAGTAGAGTACACTGGACTTGCGGTCCTTTTCTTGCTTGACGATTGAACAATGAATCTTTGGTACCTCCAGCGATTATCCAATCAACTATCTTCAACCGCGGCAGGAGGAGGAGGAGGAGGAGGAGGAGGAGGAACCGAGGAGGAGGAGGAGGAGGAGGAAAAGGAGGAGGAGGAGATGGGCAAGGGGATGGGGATGAGTAGCAGCGAGAGACGAGGATAAGGAGCGGGAGGAGGAGGAGGAGGAGGAGAAAGGGAATGTGGGTAAGCAGAATGAGGAGGAAGAGAAGGAGGATGAGGAAGAGGAGGGTGAGGGGAGAAAGAAGAGGAGTTCGAGAGAGGTTCTCATTACCGTGGTTCACGTGCTAGTACCATGGGTATTATACCATGCAAGCGAATTCTGATAGTAATTGTTTTGTTATATGACTATTTTTAAAGAAAGTAGACAAAATTTAGCAGGTGGAGACAAACACATTCTTTCAAACATATAACACACACATACACACACACACACACACACACACACACACACACACACACACACACACACACACACACACACACACACACACACACACACACACACACACACACACACACACACACACACACACACACGTACACAAACAGACAAGCTCTTGCCTTTGGGACTGTAATTCTCGTGAGATCCTATTGTTGACACGCCATCCCAAAAGCCACTCACTCTGTCCTTGTCTACCCTCCTTCTCCCAGTCTACCAGTGATTGTTTTCAATCTACCCTATCTCACCTTATCTACCAGGAAATTTGCCCAAGTCTCTCTCCCCCTTTTGCAAGGGACTTATTGTACCAGTGTACCTCTTCTCTTCATATCTACCGAAGATTCTATAGCAAAATATCCTTTCCTCCTTTCAATCTACCATGAATTTTTCTCAATTCTCTCTCTGTATGTCTCTTTCTCTGCCTCTCTTTCTCTCTCTCTCTCTCTCTCTCTCTCTCTCTCTCTCTCTCTCTCTCTCTCTCTCTCTCTCTCTCTCTCTCTCTCTCTCTCTCTCTCTCTCTCTCTCTCTCTCTCTCTCTCACTCCCTCTCTCTCTCTCGCTCTCTCGCTCTCTCTATCTATCTACCTCTCTATCTATCTTCTATGCATGCTGACCCACTTTACCTGTCTGTCAATGGTTTTGTCCCACTCTATACTCTCTTTTCTTGTCTACCGGGGTTCTCTCTAACACTAGTCTCCCTCTCCTGTCTACCACATATTCTGTCACACTGAACATGACAATTGTATGCCGTCTGCAGCTCGTCTCATTATATCATCTGATAATAATAATGATAATAATAATAATAATAGTAATAATAATAATAATAATAATAATAATAATAATAATAATAATAATAATAATAATAATAATAATAATAATAATAATAATAATAATAATAATAATAATAATAATAATAATAATAATAATAATAATAATAATAATAATAATAATAATAATAATAATAATTAATAATAATAATAGTAATAATAATAATAATAATAATAATAATAATAATAATAATAATAATAATAATAATAATAATAATAATAATAATAATAATAATAATAATAATAATAATAATAATAATAATAATAATAATAATGATAATAATAATGATAAAAATAATAATAATAATAATGATAATAATAATGTTTATTTGGCAATGAATCAATATACATGAAGTGCAGATAATGAAAAGAACACATAGTTCGAAATAACAATTACAATTGCCGAGGATAACACAAAAAAGCATGTAAGCTTATTTATATTGTGTTTATTTTTTCCCCTATTTATGCGTTTGTCTATTTTATTCAGGGATTTAAGTCTTGTACGAGTGTTTGGGTTGTACGCAGGGATCAACGAAAGCGCTGGGGAATCTATGGTAATTAATGGTTCCTCGGAACAATGTACACGCGAGACTTGGTGTAATTGTACGCTTCCTTTCTGCTGTCACGACCGAGAAATGTAAATCTATTCATCATTGATCATAATGTTTACCTTAGTTTTATCCATTCATTTATTAATCTATTCATATACTTATTCATCCATGAGGGAATATCGTTTGGCAACTTTTATATCGACAGTAAAAATCATCTTCATTCATACCTTAGTTTTATCTATTCTTTTATTAATTTATTCATATACTTATTCATCCATGAAAGAATATCGTTTGGGAACTTTTATGCCGACGGTAAAAATCATCTTTATTCATTTATTCACGAATAAAACTCATTATAACGATCTATATATTTTTCGTTATTAACCTAAATGATGAATCAAAATCACCCACCAATCCTCCTGAGTTCTAAATTAGGTTGTAATTGACAAGCAGTGAACGTAATTAGCCTGTCGTCTCGTGGGAAAAGGTATACTGTGTCCTCAATTGGTACTTGATAATTAGGGTTGGGCTCCTCGAAACGGCTCTAAATGAAAACCATGAAATTAGAAATGAATTATGCAAAGGCTGAGTGGAAAGCATGAAACGGTTTTCTTTGTTTTCTGATACGTGATCCAAGACCATGGTGAATCACACACACACACACACACACACACACACACACACACACACACACACACACACACACACACACACACACACACACACACACACACACACACACACACACACACACACACACACACACACACACACACACACACACACACACACACACACACACACACACACACACACACACACACACACACGATGTGCTACGAAGTCTCGCCCAAAAAGCAGGTTTCTGCTTTGTCTGGCACTCCAATGATTAAGTTATAAAGATTCGCAATCAGGTACATGGTCTGACTCAAACTTGTGTAATAGAATAAGTTCAAGCTCAGATTGGCTCGCTGATACCATTTTGAATCGTGATTGGCTTGCTGATAAGGACCAGCAAGTTTAGTCTTCACAAGTTGTTCAGCTGCCTTGAAATTTTTCTTTTTAACTTTGGTTTAACGTCACAAACTCCCCCCCCCCTTTCGGGAGGCTAGGACAGTGTCCTTTACAGAGGACTTTGTAGCGTGGAATTGAATGAATCATGCCCTTGGTCCATTTTCGTCAGTGGCAGGGTTCGAACCTCCACCCCCTCGACGAGCTTCCCACTTTATAACGAATGAAATCACCTGAAAGATGTTTACAGTTTTCTTTGCACAGGAGATTCTTCCCCAATGATAAAATTGCCTGACGGCTAGCCAGAATAAGGTTACAAATTGTCAACACCAGTGAGTCTAAATTTGTTTTGTCCCTTCGTTTCTTCACGGGGATTTCTCTCAACTGAATAAAACTGTTTGTCACCACCAGGCAGAGTAAAAGTACATTTCGTCTATAATATAGGGTTCTCAACCTTGCTTGGCCCAGGTACCACTTCCACCATTTGTCAGAATATCATTCCCCCCTCCTTTCCAAGATTGTCTGTTTCAAAAGGTGCATTCTAAATAATATACAGATATTATCACACGGCGTAACACTTTTCTAATCCTAAGATTAACTTGGATCAGCACAGTTATAATTCCAGCCCAGGTGACAGGCCAGATAGGCCAAAACCTATAATTGCTTTCCTCACCCCATAAGCTTACTGTGGTCACAATTCACCCCCAGAAAACCCAAAATTCCCCCCCTGGGGGTGAAGTTCACCCCTAACGAGAACGCCTCATTCTTCGAAATATCTTCGAGTCTTGATCGTTGTTTAAGACTCAAAGGGCCTGGACATCAGTGCTTAGAGTGACTTGATAATGAAAGAGGCTATTAAGCAAAACTTGGATAAAGGAATAAATGAATAAATAAATGAATAGGTGAATGAAAATATATACATATAATTAATGAGTAAATAGATGAATGAGTAAATGGAAAATAAATAGGTAATAGAACTGAATAAATTAAGATAAAATGAAATAGAAAAACAAAGTCAAAAGAAAAAAGAAAAAATCCTATTGACAGCAAAAAACAATATATTTATATATATATATATATATGTATATATATATATATAATATATATATATATACATATATATATATATATATAATATATATATATATATATATATATATATATATATATATATATATATATATATATATATAACGATCTCCTGGTCAAAGATTTGTTTTCTCCCGATACCCACTGTATTGGCTGGCTAAGACAAAAAAAAAAAAAAAAAAAAAAGGAACATACTCTCTCAGGGCGTAATCGAAACTGCCCGATTGGAGGGACGCCAAACCTTAGCTTGGGGGACGCCAAACCGAGCCAGGTGGGAAATCTCGAATGAGCGAGCGTAACATATGGTTCTTATTTACACACATGTTAATAAAATACAAATGATATATACAATGCTTCAAGTACACTATTACACCACAACGAAGAATACAAAATGCTATTTGGAGCCCTATCGACCAGATAACATGCATTTAATGCTTCGTGCTGCATAGTACAAGGCGACTTCACCGACCTACATAGTCGTTGCCTTGACTTTTGGAGTAACGTTAATTAGGATCAGGGAATAGTAGTGTTGTGGTTAGTATCTAAAAGGTAGAACAAGATCAGATTAAACTACATTAGTTAAGATGTGAGCAACAAATTCTAGTTTTTGGCTGTGATAAGAATGGCTGATAGCTTGGTAATTGTGACATAAAAGCTTGTTTTATCTGTGTGTGTGTGTGTGTGTGTGTGTGTGTCTGTGTGTGTGTGTGTGTGCATACAATATATATTTTTCTTGTCTATTTATCTATTCCCTTATTTATTTTTTATATTTGTGTTTATATTCATCCATGTAATCATATTTCTTTTTATGAATTTATTTATCTATTTATTACATACTTATCTACATATACTAGATGTTTATTCATTCATCTGCTCATTTCTTTTATTTGTTTGTTTATTTATTATTCCTTCATTGCACTTCCTTCACCACGGCCACTGAGTACCACATGTCTAGTTTCCCCCTGCCACAAAGGGCAAAGGTGGCGGACTAGGCAACAGCTTGCTGCCACGAGACATACGCTTGTCACGAACTACTTGGGAAATGATTCAAGAAACTCGTAATTACCAACGGTGTGGAGCTTGGCACCAGGGAACCCGTGAGCGATTGTTGTGAAAGTAAATAGAATAAAATAAATAAAAATAAGTAAATAAATAGATAATAAATGATAAATAATAAATAATAAATAATAAATAATAAATAATAAATAATAAATAATAAATAATAAATAATAAATAATAAATAATAAATAATAAATAATAAATAATAAATAATAAATAATAATAAATAATAAATCATGAATAATAAATAATAAATAATGAATGATAAATGATAAATAGATAATAAGTAATAAATGATACATAATAAATCATAAATGATAAATGATAAAAACAAATAAATAGTTGATAAATAAGTAAATAAACAAATAGATAAACAAATAAATAATCACCGTGAAAGGGGTGTTCTTTGGCTGAATAAAATCACCTGATGGCAATAGAGATAAATTTGTCCATAACGGTGAGAGTTCGAGATGAATCAAATGACTGTGATGGTAATGAAAAAAAAAAAAAGAAAAAAAAGAGAGAGGGATAACAAAAATAGCTTAATTGGCATCTTTAGGAATCCCAAAGTTTTAGTTCGACGGACGTAGGCTGAGTTAAATTAATTTAGTAAGAACTGCAGTAATACTAGCTCTGTTACTAGATACGGTACGCTACGAGAAAGAAAATGATGAAAAAGAAATAAAATTGACGACGCCATGAACGAAAACAACAGCAATAACGTCGACGACAGCAACGATGACGACAACGATAACGACGACGACGACGAAGACGACGAAAATGACAGTGGCGTGCCTCAACACCAGCCACAACGACAACGAAAACAACAACGACGACAACGACGACGACGACAACGACGACGACGACGAAAACGACGAAAACGACAATGTCGTGCATCAACAGCGACACCAGCCACAACGACGACAGGAGCGATAACGACACCAACAGCGTCGATGACAACTATAACAACGGCCGCAGACAGCGAGTCAGAGACAGACGACTGAACCCGAGAGGCCGAAGCGAAAAACGGCTCGCGAGATACCGAGATTAGGTCTGCCCATTAATTAACCCCACGTGTGGATTTGTCAGGTTTAATTGGTACAAGGTTACTAGGATTCGTCCGCTATATAAAGGTGAACTATTTTTTAGGAGGTTAAGTGGGATTACAGATCACTAAGCTTGTTAGGTGAAGAGGATGATGTATGTTGGTATTATATAATTTGGGGCTCTCTAGAAAGAGATAGAATTGAGATTGATATTATATTAGCGGTTTTTTTTTTTTTTTTAAGTGACAATGAAGTGAAGACATAGAAGCCCTTAATCGAAATCTCGAGGCCCCTTCCTTTCCTGGTAGTACTTTTCTTTTTCTTATGGCTGCCGCCAGGCGATTTTATTCATCGCGGTAGGGAAGGGGTCTTAGTATATTACGAAGTCGACCTTTTATACTGGTTGGCATTTTTCTTTTTTTCTTCTAAGTGTCGCCAAGAGATTTTATTCATTTCCGTGCCCCCCTTCCTGTAGTAAAGGTTAAGCATCAGGCGAGGATTTTGATATCTTGTCGGGAGTGATCAACGTTTCTATCCTTGTAGACAATATCGCTCAGACGTGGTTGAGTCATAAATATGTTGTAAATACATAATATATATATATATATATATATATATATATATATATATATATTATACAAACACACACACACACGACTCAACGACGCCGTGGTAGCGTTTACAACAGCTGCTACAGCGGTCCGAGTTCGAATCCCGCCCAGGGCTGAAATAATTTCAATATTGATGCGCTGCGAAATGTTACTCCAACTCTCGTAGGCGGGGAGTTGGGTGTGTGAGTGCGTGTAAGGTTACAGCACACACATATATGAGCTCAACACCAGCTCCAACTCCAAATCCAATTCCAAATTCAGTTCCAACTCCAAATCCAACTCCAAATTCAATTCCAGCTCCAATTCCAACTTCAACTTCAACTCCAACTTTAGCTTCAACTTCAATTCCAGCTCCGACTCCGACTCTAATTCCAATTCCAACTTAAACTCCAGCTTCAACTTCAATTACAGCTCCTACTCCGACTCTAATTCCAACTCCAGCTTCAACTCCAGCTTCATCTTCAGCTTCAATCCCAGCCCCGACTCCGACTCTAATTCCAGCTCCGACTTCAACTCCAGCTCCAGCTCTAGCTCCAATTCCAACTCCTACTCCAATTTCAATTCCAGTCCTATTTCCGAAACCATTGCCTTCCTTCATATACTTTCTGGTCACATCAAAATTTAAAGCCTATACCTTTGTTAGCTCTTTTCATTTGTTTTGACAATTTTCTCTGCCTGGCTTTTTGTTTAATCTTTGGTTTCCAACTCCTTTTGTTTTTGTGCTGATCCTTTTTCATTTCCCCCAGGCACTACCTTTCATATTTTCTCGCCCTTTTCTAGTCTCAGAGTTTTCTTTTTCTTTGAGTTTTTCTTTCTGTTCGACCATATACCTCTCGTATATTCGTTTTGACATTTCTATGTCATTTCATGTTTATTTTTACGATTCGTTTATTTTTCAGTTTTCTTTTACTTTTCTTTGTGTATTTCTGTTTTTTTGACATTTTTATGGCATTTCTTTTTTTATTATCATGATTTATTTATTTCTCGCAAATTCTTTCTATTGCCTGCTCTCCAAATCGTCGCTTAAATCTATTTGTATCTTATTTATTTAATCTCGCCTTTGTCACGTTTCTTTTTTGCTTCATCTCTTTTCTTGTCATCGTTCAATCATCTTCGTTCTCTGGCTCTCCACTTCGTCTTCTTCCTTTTCCACTTTTCATCAGACTCGTATTTATATATTCGTTCTGCTCCTTCCGTTCCTTTTCAGTCATTCTTTCATCCTCACGTTCATATTCTCCTTCACACTCTACTTCGCCTCATTCCAAGCCTTTCATTCTTCATTCTCCCTGTGTATTCTCACTCTGTTGTTCCATACCTCCTGCCAACTCCTGTCCAAACCTTTGACCGCTTTGCTACTGAGAAGAAACCACGGGAATGAATATAATAGCCGGGTGGGAAAGGGAAAGTAAATCAAAAGAGCCTCACCGGGTACTGAAAGGGTTCATGAAAACGGGTTACAATATCTTCGCTACTGAGGAGGAGGACGTTGAAGATAAGAAGGTAACCTGGAGGTGGCCATAGTGTAGAAGAAGCTTCTGCCTGGAACGGAAGGGGTTCCTGCAGATCTCCACATCTCCCATCCCCGTTCTCCTCCACCTCACCCTTCCTCACTGTCCCTCCATCGCTTTCAACACAATCCTCCTCCATATAATCCCCTCCTCCCTGTTTCCCATCTCCTCCCTTTCTTCCACCTCCCTATTCTCCTCCTCCTCCATTTCTTCCACCTCCTTATTCTCCTCCCCCTCCCTTTCTTCCACCTCTCTATTCTCCTTCTCCTACCTTTCTTCCACCTCCCTATTCTCCTCCTCCTCCTACCTTTCTTCCACCTCCTTAATCTCTTCCTCCTCCCTTTCTTCACCTCCCTAGTCTCTTCCTCCTTCTCCCTTTCTTCCACCTCCTTAGTCTCTTCCTCCTCTCTTTCTTCAACCTCCCTAGTCTCTTCCTCCTCCCTTTCTTCCACCTCCCTATACTCCTCCTCCTCCCTTTTTTCCACCTCCTTATTCTCCTCTTCATCCTCCTCCCTTTCTTCCACCTCCTTATTCTCCTCCTCCTCCCTTTCTTCCACCTCCCTATTCTCCTCCTCCTCCTCCCTTTCTTCCACCTCACTATCCTCCTCCTTCTTCTCCCTTTCTTCCACCCCCCTATTCTCTTCCTCCTCTTCCCTTTCTTCCACCTCCCTATTTTCCTCCTCCTCCGTCTTCATCTCCTCCTTATCCTTCACCACCCCTCGTCTCTTACCCCGTGGGCGTTGGTGGCCAGTCGCCCTGTCCGCCTATCCATCACTGTCACCATGTATAGGAGTGTCCGCCCATTGCATTGCAACCCTACCTCACCCTAGCAACCCTATCTCACCTTAGCAACTTGCATCTCGCGGAGCGTCCTGCATCATCTGCGTGTCGAACCCGCCTCTCACCAACGACCATACCTCAAACCCGTTAACAACTAAAGTTCATGTTGGCAGCCTTATCTTGGCGTAGCAGCCATACTCTGCTGTGGCAGCACTACATCACGCTAACAGCTTTACATCACCGAGACAGGATGACATGGTCTTAACAAGTGATCTTAGTTCTTCCCTGTTCCGGGGTTTCTTCTAGCTTGTAATGTTTGGCTTGGTTAGCGTGCCCGGGCGAAGAACTGTCACGTATCGACAGGCGTGCACTACTTCTGCACACTTCTCTCACCCTAGAAACTGATTATTTTCCTATTGGGTTTAGTTCACCCTATCCTTAGACACTTGTGCCATTCATACCACTTTCGACAAGACCAAATCCTTTCTCGAGGGTATTCAGTTAACCTCATCTTGTCCTCACGGTCCCACACACGAACAGGATGTGAACCACACAAGCCACATAGTCATCAATCTACCAAAACACAGCCTATTTTCGTTTCATTCATCAGGATTACATCGCTCTCGCTGATAAACAAGGGATTCGCAGTGTATCCGTGCGTGTAGACTCACGATGACAAAACATTATTCAAATGAAAGAGTAACGTGTTTCTTATGAGGAAGTTATTATTTGAAGGCAATTTCCCCGGAGATTCTTTTATATTCCTGTGTTGGCACGGTAACATCGGAACCCTCATAGTATTTGTTTTGTTATATATATATAAATATATATATATTACACACAGGAACCCACAGTCGGAGAAAGAATAAACTTCGAATAAAGAAAAATCCTATATTTCGGCTATCAACTGTAGCCCTCTTCAGGAAAGTACATATGATAGAGAACAGAGGGGACTTATAAACTACAGTAAGAAGAGATGTGGACAGTTGACCTCACTCAGGCGCGGGGCAAACTGGGGTGGCGGGGGAGGGAGGAGGTGAGGAGAGGGGAGGATGTAGTGTCCGCACCAACTTGGCAACTGCTGCGCGTGAGATTATGTCAGGTGTCCACTGCCCTTTAGAAATATTAATATTAGGGCATTCCTCAATTAATGCTGATTCGACTATTTTCCTCCTGAAACCGCAGTGGGACTTGAACACTAATCTGGCCTTACCCCAGTCGAAAGAATGATTCTTATTTTTGACATGAAGAAATACAGCCGAATTTTCTTGTCCATACCTAATTGACCTTTTATGTTCTGCCAATCAAGTGTTCAGGTCTCTCCCGGTTTGACCCAAGTAAACCAAATCACAATCTTTGCCACCTCCTCCGCCACCCCAGTTTGCCCCGCGCTTGAGTGAGGTCAACTGTCCACATCTCTTCTTACTGTAGTTTATAAGTCCCCTCTGTTCTCTATCTTATGTACTTTCCTGAAGAGGGCTACAGTTGATAGCCGAAATATAGGATTTTTCTTTATTCGAAGTTTATTCTTTCTCCGACTGTGGGTTCCTGTGTGTAATTTACAAATGTGCTATTACATTTCTGTTTAGAAATATGTATATATATATATATATATATATATATATATATATATATATATATGTATATATATATATATATGTATGTATATGTGTATATATATATAATATACATATATATATATATATATATATATATATATATCATAGTTTTGTTTTCCTGTCATGTCCTATATATAAGTGTCAGTGTGGCAATATAATATTAATGTAAGCACCTAATCAGTATAATCAAGATTATTACAATAGTTTCCTACCATATTCACAACCACAATCATTCCAGTACAACCATAGTTCCACATGTAATTCTCACCATACATCCAATCTTTCCAAGCAAGATTGAGCCAAATTGAGGTACATAGGTTGTATCACTCCCCAGGGGATAGAGCCGCCCTGCAGTGAACTCGTAATCTCCTCTACCCGATACTATACCAACTCGTCGTTTATGTGAGAAGATATTACCATGTTTTTGCGACCCTTAAAGACGTGTTAAGAAATAAGAAAAAATGTATGATATCCCCATATGGCCTTACAACACCCACAAGTTGTGTCGTAATATATTACATCATCGTTTGTTGTAACAACAATGGTTAGAGTTATTGGTCACCTAACACACCCTGTTGCACTACAAATGACTACACAGCTCTCCTGCGCTACACTGTAATGTATCAGGTGATAAGAAACAGTGGAGACATCTACTCATCTACTCTCGTTGAATAAAGGGTTACGTAACGTTCTGATCTCGCATTCGCTTCGTTCTGGGTTCGAGGCCCGCACGCCTTTCTCATTCCCACCAGTGACTGATACCTACCCCAACAGTCCAAGCACACATAGGGAAAGTGATGGCTTCGGCCGCAGTTACATGCCTCCTGGTGTAGGCTCCTTACCTTCTTCCTTCTTCATCTTCGTTAAATGAAATGGATTAGCGTTTGCAAGAAAGAGAGAGAGAGAGAGAGAGAGAGAGAGAGAGAGAGAGAGAGAGAGAGAGAGAGAAACAAATGTAACAACGGCACCCGAAGGATTCATTAAATTGTTTAGCTTAATGGGTGAAGCCAACAAAGACACTTATAAGTAACAAAAGCACTTATAAGCAACAAAAGCACTTATAAGTAACAAAAACATTCATGAGTGACAAAAACACTTATGAGTAAAAAAAAACTTATAAGTAACAAACACACTTATGAATAATAAAAACGCTTATAAGTAACAAAAATACTTATAAATGATAAAAACATTTATAAGTAATAAAAGCACATGAGTAACAGAAGCAAATATAAGTAACAAAAGCACTTATAAGTAACAAAAGCACTTATGAGTAACAAAAACGCTTATAAGTAACAAAACCCCTTATAAGTAAGAAAAGTACTTATGAGTAGCAAAAGCACTGATAAAAAACACTTATGAGTAAAAAGAACACTTATAAGTGGCAAAAGCACTTATGAATAACAAAAACATTTATAAGTAAAAGAACAAGCTTGTTGGCAGACCGGTTAGGGCGTCGTTACTTGCGGCGAAGGTCGAGGGGATGGTGGTACGAACCCTGCCACCGGCGAAGTTGAACCAAGGACATGGTTCATAAGATCCCATGCTTTAAAAGTCCTCTGTAAGGGGCACCGTCCTAGCCACCCGATGGGAGTGAGTGTGTGACGTTAAACCGTATCATCATCATCATCATCATCATCATCATCATCATCATCATCATCATCATCATCATCATCATCATCATCAAATAGATAAATAACATCAGAGTGAACAAGTAAACAAAGAAACCAATTAGTAAATAAAAATGAATAGGTAAGATGCGTTAACCAAGTAAATGAAATATATAACAAAATAAACGAGATAAAGAGAATAGAAGAAAGAAAGATGACACCTAGCTAGGACAGACTATCGCGGCATCAGCACCGCGTGATGCAACGACCGGGAATCTTGTCCATTCAGGTCCGTTTATCTTCAGATAAAGTAGAAAGTCACAACAGCGTTACCTGCTACGCGAGAGGAAATTATGGCATTTGATTAAAAATTATCTTTACACAGTTACGCCGCCACAGGCTCTAAGGATGCAATGACACACGTGGGGGCATCAATTTAGGGGTTTTATAGTACCTGACGTACATTAATGTATGCCATATATTCATTGGTGAGATATACAAGTCAGACATAGCCAAAAACCGACAGGTAATGAAGATTCTCTGGGAACATGAAATCATCACACTGAAGTGTATTATGATTTTATGTCACGCGTTTACTCAACCACAAGAAGAATTGCTGAAGAAACGTACGGGGTCAAACTACCTTTGCATTTGTCTATTTTATTTATTATTATTTATATCATTATCATTTTTGTTTATTTTTTATCGTAGAAACGTACAGGGTCAAACTATCTGTGCATCTATTTATTTTATCTATTATTATTTATATCATTATAATTTTTATTTATTTTTATAGTAGAAACGTACAGGGTCAAACTACCTGTGCGTTTATCTTATTTATATTATTACAATTTTTTTCTTCTTTTATTGTTATGTTTTTTTCGCATCCTAACTAGCTATGGACCAAAAGGTCTCCTGTCGGCATGCTCCGCCTTTGTAATCCTTTGTAAGTTACAAACTACAATTAAGTCTTTTGTTATATAAATATTCCTTCTTTTAATGATTACTTTACATATTTTCTCTACCAGAAAGTATTTTTTAAATAATGTGTAGAAATATGTATTGAATATTCGCTGACTAAATGTTATGTGTGCATAGTGAAAAACATAATGATTTGAGACTTGATAGCAGTTGTATATCCTGAAGATAAACTACAGATGTATATACCTTCAATTCTGTGGCAGCAGTTAAATATATAAGGGCCAGTAATTCTGTTAACCTTTATTTCTATGTTTATAAACAACTTCACTGCGCAGAATCTGACCATTGTGCCCGTTTTGTTGTATATTGAAAAAAATGCATCAGGACACAAAAAGGAAGAAATAGTGTAACAAGGAAATGAAAGAGTCATTATCTTTATTCTATCAATATGGTCACGTGATTTATAAAGGTTTTTTTTTTTTTTTTTTTTTTTTTTTTTTACACCTCAGGGGGTGGGACAAAAAACCATCCTTAATGGGGTCTCGATCGAATGATACCCCCTTTCAAAGCATAGTCCACCCCCACAGGATACTTCAGAGTACCTGCCCCTAGGTGACACGATATCTATAAAATGTGTCGCCGGATTGAAAGGGTCAAAGACCTTATGTGTTAAGATAGCTGCATAGTGGCCTTGACAACGTAGATGTTCGCTACATGAAATCCATTACTGTCATTAAATTGAACGATAACCATTGATAGCGTCATATATTTGACTATAATTATTTATGAATGTTTGTGTATTTATATTCCATGTGTGTGTTGTGTGTGTTGTGTGTGTTGTGTGTGTGTGGGGGTGGCTGAGCGCGCACATGTTTGTGTGTGTGTGTGTGTGTGTGTGTGTGTGCGCGTGTGTGTGCGTGTGTGCGTGTGTGTGTGTGTGTGTGTGTGTGTGTGTGTGTGTGTGTGTGTGTGTGTGTGTGTGTGTGTGTGTGTGTGTGTGTGTGTGTGTGTGTGCGTGCGTGCATGTGTAGGTGTCTGGATGGCTGAGCGTGAGTGTGTTTGTGTGTGTGTGTATGTGTGTGTACGTGCGTTCATTTGCACACCTGCGTGTATACTTACTTGTACGCTTGCGTAGTTTTACATACGTGGATGTATATACAATATACAAACAACGAGTACAAGCTGACACGTGAATACGATCACAAAAACTTTATTACATATTTCTCCTTCCCTTCGTTTCATTCTATTTGCATATAATCTTTTATAATCAAACACGTAAATGCTTTGATACCATTCCGATACCTTCCTCGACTTAGAGCTAATACACTCGAAAATTAACGACAGACAACCCACTGTTTAAGTGGGAGATCGAGTCTCAAAGGACTCTACCTCCTCCATGGCTCCAACATAGCATACGTCACATTCACTCTATCGTCTGAACTCCTACAGGATAACCCTTTGTTTTCGCCCTCAGAGACGCTTCCTTTTGGGTCCTGGGTGCCTTGTTTCATTGGAGGGTAATCTTCTTTACCTCCTCACAGGAGGGAGTCCTGATTTGTCTTTGTCTTTGCGGTCCTTACGTTGAATTATTCTTTTTGCCAATTTGGAACATTTTTGACTGTTTATTTGTTCATTTATCAGTGCATTTACTTACTTATGTATTCATTCTGTTTCTGTTACATATTCATTTACTTATATGTTTATTTCCTTATCTGTTTATTTACTTATATATTCATTCATTTATCTATTCATCTATGTATTTATTCATATGTCTATTTATTTATTTATTTTCATTTATCTATTCATCTATGTATTTATTTATATGTCTATTTATTTATTTATTTTCATTTATCTATTTCTTTATATCTATCCACTTGTATATTTAGTTATTCATTCATTCATTCATTCATTCATTCATTCATTCATTCATTCATTCATTCATTCATACAATTTGTTCATTTATTCACTCATCCTTCATTCACTTATTTTGTATTTTGTTCCCTCAGACTATTGTGATGCTAAGGTTTCCTTTCATGTCTGTGAGCGTGAGTTCGGGATCTGATAGATGATGGTCTTTATTTTCCTAAGAGCTGTCCAACTCTTTCTCGCTGTCTCTTTATAGTTTATTTGTTTTCTCCTCTTCCCTCTCTGTGTTGTGGTGATCAGGTTTCGTTTCTCCTTTTGTGAGCGTGAGTTCGAGATCTCATGGTCGATGGACTTTATTTTCCTACGAGGTGCGCAGTTCTTTTTGTCCCAGTCCCCGTCCCCCATGCGCCTTCTCCCTTTGTTTGGATGTCGAAGCAATTCTTTGTTCACGCATACAGCGCACCTTTTTCATTACCTTTTTTCCATTTTTACACTCTACCTTTCCCCCCCTCCCATGCATCGGTGCATCAAATACACTTTTTTTTCTTCTTCTTCTTTTTATTCTTTTTCCATGTGCCTTCCTTTGAACAAAAAACTGCTCCTATTGAACATCCTTGTACTGCGTTGCTCTTGCAGTCAATTATTTTTCAGGAACCAGTTGCTTGCTGTGTCAGCCTTTGGCGCTGCCTTGCTACATTCTTTTTGTATGCAGACCGATATTTCCAGCATCAAATCCTTTTATGTCAAGCCTTCATTTGTTTCTTTGTCAGTATGGCCAGGTCTGTATTGTCACGCTTTGAATGCAGGTTTGTTCTGTATTGAAAACAGCGCCCTCCCCCAGCGACAAAATGTTTTCAGTTTCATTAAGAGTTTTCCAACCTTTCTGCCTGAGATGCCTTGCTGTGATGCATTGGAACAATGTCAACTTGCTTATCGTTTTTTCAATAATTACATGAGATCATCAAGCACACGATAGCATCCAAATGCAAAACACATTTATCAGGACTTGGACGAAGCGCCAGAACTTTATCGAATAAGTGCCTGTGTTTTTCTTTGCTCATTCTGTAGCCGGTGCAAGAATCCCATATATGGTGGCTGTCTATATGATTTGTTTAACTGAGTCACTCATTTTTCTTTTACCGAGATCTTTTCTTAGATATTTTCATGAAAAGCTTTACACGCTAAACGTCTAGCTCTGCCATGTGATTTGTTCAACCTTTCATCATGTCCTTATATTATCTTAAGCTTCGTGAGAGACTTTTCACTCCAACAACTAAGTCTACAATTGTCTCGTCTTGGAGTGCGTTCCGCCCTTATCCTGAAACCTGTAGAACGCGTCTGGAGTCTACCCCTCCTCTTCCTCCTCCTCTTCCTCCTTCTCCCCCACCTCCTCCTCTACCTCTTCCTCCTATCCCCTCCTCTCTCCTCCCTCCTCACTCCTCTGCTGCTTTTCTTATTCAACCAAGTTCCATTGTTTTTCTTGTCTTATTCGTAGGTCACTCCATCGACGTATTGCTTTGCCATACAGATCTCGTAATGCAGCCGTAGCAGTTGGCGATCATCAGTTGTTTTCATGAAAGAAAGCACACACACACACACACACACGCACACACACACACACACAACACACGCACACACAAACACACACACACACACACACACACACACACACACACACACACACACACACACACACACACACACACACACACACACACACACACACATATATATATATATATATATATATATATATACATATATATATATACATATACTGTACATACATATATATATACATATATATATATACATATATATATATATATATATATATACACTGAATTGAATACCACAGCATTTACACAATTATTAATTTTCTTTTTAATATTTTCAAGTTTCCTCACGAAGGTTCTAAACTTGGGAGGATGAGCAGAAACAAGTTTAGAACCATAATGAGGAAACTTGAAAATATTGAAAAAATAATAATACTTGTGTAAACACTGGTATTCAATTCAGTGTGTATTAAAGGAAACCTGCGCCCTAAATATATATATATATATTTATATATATATATATATATATATATATATATATATATATATATATATATATACATATACATATATACATATATATATATATATATGTACATATATGTACATACATATAGATATGTACATATATATATGTATATATATATGTATAATATATATATATATATACATATATATACGTACATATATATATATATATATATGTTGGTACATTGTGACAAGTTGATGAAGGTGGAAAAAGAAGTCACGGGTCTAGTTTCGAGTTACTGAGTTTATTCCTGACCGGTTTCGCTCTATGCTTCTTCAGAGGAATGTGACTCTGGAGTGAAGCTGGCGGTATACATAGTCTGAGTAAGACCGCGTTCCCTCCTTGGAGGTGGGTTACGTTTGGTTGTACAATGGTTTTTAATACAATGAACAATAGTGATAAAAATACAATAAATTGTTGTGATGTTATTACAAAACAGCTCCGGTGTGTGTGGAATGTTGATCGAGGGTGTAACATTGTAAGTGAAGTGAGTGGTGTAGAAATGTGTGAATCCTAAAAAGTGTCATATGATAACTTATAGTATTAAATAATATAATAATATAAAGATAAATATCCAGATAAAATGAATGAAATAAAATGAAAATACAAATACAAATACAAATATAAATAAATATAAATAAAAATATAAATAAATATAAATAAGTAAATAAGTAAAAATGTGCTTATTTAAAGTGACATGACATCTCATCGCATATCATTGTGTGACAGAATGTTATCAAAAAATATACATACATATATAACAATGAATAGATAAATAAATGCCAAAGAAATATATAGTAAAAATATGAAATGAATATAATAAATAATAAATAAAAACGAACTGACCGGCCTCAAGCCCTCAACCCAGGGAGCGCGGACGTTTGGGCACCGGATGGATTTTGTCGTTCTATGTGGGCGCTGTTCTGGGGCAGGTTCTTATGGCTGCGTATTGAGCTGTGAATTTTTCCCATTTAATATCCCCTACTTTTTGTATGATGTTGGCATTGGTTGTTATATATAGGGCTTCAATCACCTTCCTTTGTCTTTTTGATAGACCTTTCTTTACTACCTCTGCCTGTTGCCAGTCGGGAAGATGTCCTTCCTGATCCACGTGGCCCACCATCGCGTTTGAGAGGCGGTGGTACCTTAGGTCCGCCTTGTGCTCTTTTATTCTGGTATGTAGGCCCCTGTGACTCTCACCATAATATGACTTGTCACAGTTGCCACATGGTATCCTATATATGACGCTGAGGTCGTTTGTTGTTTTTGATGTTGGTGTTACTAGTTGTCTGATTCTCCTTCCCGTGTCATTCACTATTTCTAGTCCTAGTGGGCGTACAGCATCCCCCAGTGTGCGTGAAAATTCTGAGTCCGGTACGACTAGGTATTGTTTGTCCTGTCTGTTTACTGGTTCTCTCCGTTGCCTGATGTTTTGAGCTTTACTTAGAGAAGTGGACAGTAAGCCCTCTGGGTATCCCAGTGATATGAAGGTGTTTGTGACGCGGCGGATTTCTTCCTCGAGGAACTCCTTGCTGCAGATCCTCAGAGCTCTGAGGAAAAAACCGATCACCACTCCTGTTTTGGTTCGTTCGTCATGTGCACTGTAAAAATGTAAAAGGTCATCTTTGTTGGTAGGTTTCCTATAAACTCTAAAATGTGCTTTGTTATCCTCTCTAATAATCTCCGTGTCGAGAAAAGGCAGGCGACCACGGGACTCAATCTCCATAGTGAATTGTATATTATTAGTTACTTCATTTAACTTTGACAAAATCTCCTCAGCATCTGTCTCTGCAGGGGAAATGAATAGGCAATCATCTACATACCTTAGCCAATGTGAACCCTTTGGGAGAATTTTTAAAAAGTGATCCCTCTCCAATACCTCTAGGTAGAGGTTTGCTGCCACTGCACTCAAAGGAGATCCCATGGGAAGGCCTTCCAACTGGTGGTATTCTTGGTTGTCAAATCTGAAAGAGCCAAATCTCATACATTTTTCTGTGAGCTGCATGTAGTCTCTTTTGCAGATCGGTAGGCTATTTTCGTCGATGGTTTGTAGTGCTTCCTTGATAGCGTTGATGGCGCCTTTTATGGAGACATGGGTAAATAACGATGTTACATCGTAACTGATTAATCTTTTCTGTGAAAAGTCTATGTTGTTGAGTTTCTCGATTAAGTCTGTGGAATTTTGGAGATGCGTACTACTGATGTTACCAAGGGCGGACGATAGGGGTTTGGCTAGGATTTTAGCTAACCTGTGCGGGGCGCTTCCAATACCTGAAGTAATGGGTCTAAGCGGTATCTCCTGTTTGTGGATCTTGGGGAGTCCTTTCAAGGTCGGTGTCTTGGGGTCTTCTTCTAAGAGATGTAACATTTTCTTACCCTTTTCGGTTCTCTTCAAAATCTTTCTTGTGGTTTTGTTGAACTGTTCCGCTTCCTCTTTTGCTTTGCCGATGTTTTGTTTGGTGTATGTGGACGGGTCGGATAAGAGATCCTCCATTTTGCGTACGTAATCCAATTTATCAAGGATCAATATACCTCCGCCTTTATCAGCTGTTGTGATCAAGATGTCGTTGTTGTCTCGGAGTTCTTTTAGTGCACGTGTGTACCTTCTGGGGATGGCTGGCTCACGTTTTCTCGAGGCTAGTGAGCAGCATAATATTAGACCCTGTTTGAATCCGTTCTCTAATTCACTGTCCCTCCAATTATAGTTCTTTTCAACATAGTCGGCCGTGGTTTTGTGGTTAATGCCCGTGCTGAACTTCAGACCTAGGGAGAGAGCTTCTTCTTGTGTTTTTGTCAATCTGAGTGATGATAGGTTTGTAATCAGTTCGTGCCTCCCAACTTCCTTCCATCGGCTGTTGTTGCACAAATGTTCTAGTTTCATTTGGAGTTTTGCTTTCTGGATCCTGTCTTCTTCCTTGATTTTAAGGACAAGGCCATGTGGTATGTGGTCTTTCTTCAAGCGGCTCCTGATCATGCTTTCTTCATTTCGTAGGGTTTCTCTAGCTTCTTTTAAGTATTCTCTGGCTGTGTTGCTGAAGGGTTTGTGTGGGTGGTGTAGGTGTTTCGGTGCTGATCTGGGTAGGACCTGTTCTTCTAGGCAGTCCTTTAGGAATCTGTCTCTATTTTGAATACTCGTCAGCTTCCTCCTAAGAGTAAACTCATCCTCGGTGACGCCACGCCTGTCTTTTCCATCTTGAGACAAATGTTGGTACATTGTGACAAGTTGATGAAGGTGGAAAAAGAAGTCACGGGTCTAGTTTCGAGTTACTGAGTTTATTCCTGACCGGTTTCGCTCTATGCTTCTTCAGAGGAATGTGACTCTGGAGTGAAGCTGGCGGTATACATAGTCTGAGTAAGACCGCGTTCCCTCCTTGGAGGTGGGTTACGTTTGGTTGTACAATGGTTTTTAATACAATGAACAATAGTGATAAAAATACAATAAATTGTTGTGATGTTATTACAAAACAGCTCCGGTGTGTGTGGAATGTTGATCGAGGGTGTAACATTGTAAGTGAAGTGAGTGGTGTAGAAATGTGTGAATCCTAAAAAGTGTCATATGATAACTTATAGTATTAAATAATATAATAATATAAAGATAAATATCCAGATAAAATGAATGAAATAAAATGAAAATACAAATACAAATACAAATATAAATAAAATATAAAAAACATAAATAAGTAAATAAGTAAAAATGTGCTTATTTAAAGTGACATGACATCTCATCGCATATCATTGTGTGACAGAATGTTATCAAAAAATATACATACATATATAACAATGAATAGATAAATAAATGCCAAAGAAATATATAGTAAAAATATGAAATGAATATAATAAATAATAAATAAAAACGAACTGACCGGCCTCAAGCCCTCAACCCAGGGAGCGCGGACGTTTGGGCACCGGATGGATTTTGTCGTTCTATGTGGGCGCTGTTCTGGGGCAGGTTCTTATGGCTGCGTATTGAGCTGTGAATTTTTCCCATTTAATATCCCCTACTTTTTGGTTGATGTTGGCATTGGTTGTTATATATAGGGCTTCAATCACCTTCCTTTGTCTTTTTGATAGACC
>NC_134815.1:12988477-13000977 GCF_046742065.1 Oratosquilla oratoria | reverse complement strand
TATATATATGTATATATATATATATATATATATGTATATATATACATATATATACATATATATATACAGTATCTATATATATATATATATATATATATATATGTGTGTGTGTGTGTGTGTGTGTGTGTGTGTGTGTGTGTGTGTGTGTGTGTGTGTGTGTGTGTGTGTGTGTGTGTGTGTGTGTGTGCATTCACCTCGGATCTGCTGCAGTCTATGTCGAGACAGCCAGACACCACCCTACGGCAGTGAGCTCAGATCTCTGGGTAGGTCTGAGACCACTCACACACCACACACCGGGACAGCAAGGTCACAACTCCTTGACTGCTAGGTGAACAGGGGTTACACATGAAAGGAGACAAACCCAACTTATCTCCGCCCTGCCGGGGAATCGAACCCCGGTTCTCTGGCTTGTGAGGCCAGTGCTTTACCAATCGGCCACCGATTGTGTGTGTGTGTGTGTGTGTGTGTGTGTGTGTGTGTGTGTGTGTGTGTGTGTGTGTGTGTGTGTGTGTGTGTGTGTGTGTGTGTGTGCATACATATATATATACATAAATATAATATATATATATATATATATATATATATATATATATATATTCAATATTTCAACTGTAATGATATACAGTACCCCTACCCATCATTGGTGAATATACCACTGCAAACACCTCTAGTCTAATCAGCACAACTCAAACGGCTGTTCTCTCTCTATCTCTCTCTCTCTCTCTCTCTCCGAGTTCTCTCTGGCCCCTCCTGCTCACTTTCTGTCTTCTAGAATGTACGACGAAAAGACTTGGCTTGCTCGGAAAGTAAATCACATAGAAGTGTCAATTTATTCCCTATAAATGGGATAGTATTATGTGTTTTCTACTAATGGATTCCTTATTTCACTTATTTATATATCTGTCTATCTATGGATTGATTACTGATTATTTATCTATTTATCTATTCACTCATCCATTAATTTATTTATTTCATATATTTATCTATTTTTAGCTGTGGATGTGCTGTGTCTTACGACACTGCTTCTGACCCAGGGTAGTGGACAAGGTGCAGGGATGACCCGTCATTCAGGAGGTGCTAAGATAAGAGGGAGGGTAGAGGGGTGTGGAGTGTATTCAGGGATGGAATGGGTGGGAATGATTTTATGCCTTTTTCCTTTTGGCTACCCCCCTTGTAAGGGGGAAAAAGCCTTGGTATATGTATGTATGTATCTATTTTTTATTTATCTATTTGTTTATTTATTTACTTATTTATTTATTTTGCCTTAAAGATCCATAGGACCCTTTTGTGTTAACTGGCATAGTTTCTTAAACTAGCACATCCCTATCTTCCTACTAAGACAAGAATCATAATACTAGGCCCAGACCATCATCCCTTTGTATTTCGACCCAACGCACCCATTCCGGAAAGTACGCTGATAGATTGTCTCTTTTATTTTATTTTCATTTTATTTTGTTTTGTTTTGTTTTATTGTATCTTATTCTATTATATCTTATTTTATTTTATTCTATTTTATTTTATTTTATTCATTTATCTTTTTTTTTTCATTTCTGATGACTATGTATTTTGGATGCCTGTCGTGGAGATGATCATGGATTACGTCTTGTTGGTACAATAATTTTCTGTCTTTGGTTTTGGTTTGAAGAGAACCAGAGATCAAGGAGGAATATGTGAGGAAGATGATGAGGGTAATTTGTCAATAAGTGGCTGATGGTTCCATCGTGAAGTGGAGGTTTGCTAGTCACCAGGCAAGAAAAACACTCGTGTGTGTGTGTGTGTGTGTGTGTGTGTGTGTGTGTGTGTGTGTGTGTGTGTGTGTGTGTGTGTGTGTGTGTGTGTGTGTGTGTGTGTGTGTGTGTGTGTGTGTGTGTGTGTGTGTGTGTGTGTGTGTGTGTGTGTGTGTGTGTGTGTTTGTGTGTGTGTGTGTGTTTGTGTGTGTGTGGTGTGTGTGTGTGTGTGTGTGTGTGTTTACCTAGTTGTATTTACCTAGCTGTATCATACGGGAAGGAGAGCTATGCTCGTAGTGACCCGTCTTTGTATCTCTCAACATCTAGTTTGTTCTTAAATTCTTGTATGGTTTTTCCACACACAATTATTTCTTCCAATTTGTGTGTGTGTGTGTGTGTGTGTGTGTGTGTGTGTGTGTGTGTGTGTGTGTGTGTGTGTGTGTGTGTGTGTGTGTGTGTGTGTGTGTGTGTGTGTGTGTGTGTGTGTGTGTGTGTGTGTGTGTGTGTGTGTGTGTGTGTGTGTGTGTGTGTGTGCGTGTGTGTGTGAATGTGTGATTCACCATGGTCTTGGATCACGTGCTGGACTCGTGATCGACAGCTATTTCCCTTCCGGAAGTGAGCTCAGAGCTCATATATGACCGATCTATGGGTAATGCTGTGACCTGACACGCACACACAACCCAAACTTCCCGTCCACGAGAGTTGAAGTAGCAACTCACAATGCAGTTCTACTGAAATTATTTCAGCCCTGGGCGCGATTAGACCCCGGATCTCCGTAGTAGCGGCCGGGAACTCTACCACTGCCCCACGAGTTGCGTGTATAACTGTGGTTGAGGGTTCTTACCCTGTCACTGACCTGGGACGCCATTCCAATACATGTTAAGAAACGCAGCAGATGGCACTATGATCATCCAGGTGGTTTTACATTATTATCATATTACCACATTAGGATGTTTGTATAAGGGACAACACAACAGACACAGTTACGTTTTTTTTTTTTTTTCATCTTTGTAAGTGCTGGACCTGATGTCTGTAGGCTGTCTTCGAACTACCAATGGATTTAGACATCAGTCCTTTGTTTTTAGTCTCACCCTATAGGTCAGCGTTTCCCCAACCTTTTCCGACCATAAGACCCTTTGTTGTCATTCTTAGGCAGTCTAACACCCCTATCTTGTTATCAGAAGGATAAAAGAAAGTGAAGTCTATTGCTTGATGATTTATTTTCTTGGTTCCTTAGAACTGAAACAAATTTACAATATTGTTTGTAGAAGAAATAAGAACACCCTAGAAAAATAGATTGCATGGGAAAAGTCAAATATGCACAACTAGGTAATCAATGATACATATATCAAAGTGATACTACTACTACTACTACTACTACTACTACTACTACTACTACTATTACTACTACCACCACTACTACTAGTCCTTCTCCACGTCCTCTTCCTCTTCTTTGTCCTCTTTCTTGTCCTCCTCTTTGTCCTCTCGTCCTCTTTTTCGTCCTCTTCCTCGTCCTCTTATTTGTCCACTTCCTCATCCTCATCGTCCTCTCGTCATCTTCTTTCTCTTCCTCGTCCTCTTCTTTGTCCTCTCGTCCTCTTCTTCGTCCTCTTCCTCGTCCTCTTCTCTGTCCTCTCGACCTCTTCTTCGTCCTCTTCTTCGTCCTCTTCCTCGTCCTCTTCTTTGTCCTCTCATTCTCTTCCAGGTTTCTTTTAGACACGTTTTTATTTGTTTGTTTGTGTCTCTTGGCATAAACTTGTTACTTGTTTGACGCTAGTTTGCATTTGCTCTCACAGTGACCATTTTCTACCATTTTGTTTTTGTTTTACATTTATCTCGACTCTGACAACCTCCCTTTCTTCTCCTTTTCCTTCTTTCCTCTCATATTTCGTTCTTCTTCCCCTTGCCTGTAAATCTTCCGCCAGCCCAATGCAAACGTCTTCTATCATTAGAAAAGAGATTTTTTACCTCTTTTGTTTCCTAATTGAATTTACCTGGCTTGATGATCACTGGTGATGTCCATAAGCGTGTCCAATGAAGTTGGTAAAATTCTACTTTGAAATGGTAGAAAGCGATCGCCAGGGCTGACGAAAGGTTTCAGAAGTTATCTTCAAAGATTTTAAGGAGTCTTCTGGTCCCTTCGTGTGTAGGACCTTGAGCTAATAGCGACCTAGGTCGTCGTCTTCCTCGTCTTCGTCATCGTCTTTGTCCTCTTTTGTTCTCTGATCTCATAAACAGTGACGACATCGGCTCGAATGATGGCAGCATTTAACCTAAAGAGCTGGTGCTGCTTCTCTCTCTCTCTCTTTCTATCTATCTATCTATCTATCTGTCGATCTCTCTCTCTCTCTCTCTCTCTCTCTCTCTCTCTCTCTCTCTCTCTCTCTCTCTCTCTCTCTCTCTCTCTCTCTCTCTCTCTCTCTCTCTCTCTCTCTCTCTCTCTCTCTCTCTCTCTCTCTGTTCTACCTCTCCGTTCTCTCTCACTCTCACTTTCTCTCTCTCTCTTGTTCTCCGTCTCTCTCTCCCTCTCTCTCTCTCTCTCTCTCTCTCTCTCTCTCTCTCTCTCTCTCTCTCTCTCTCTCTCTCTCTCTCTCTCTCTCTCTCTCTCTCTCTCTCTCTCTCTCTCTCTCTCTCTCTCTCGTTCTCTTGGTGTCAGCGTCATAAGCGTTTCTCGTGACAGGAGCACTTGTTGTGACAATCATCCTCACTTGGGGCAAGTATGGTTGTCTTCAATTGATGCCCTACCCACGCTTGGAGGAGGGGAGGAGTTACCGCCATCGCAACGTTTTAGCGCTTCGACTGTGAAGAGAATAGCCTGGTGGATGATTAAGTCTGATTTCTTCAATGTCACTTGTTTACATTGTCATTATGACCCACATTTTGCTTTTAGTTTAAGAAGGGTCCCGAAGCCCCGGGGAGTAGTGACATTTGTATTTTCAAAAGTATTTTGTCGGAGATAAGCAGCGTTTCCATGAGACGGAGACATAAGAGTGATGAAGACGAGATATAAGGAGGATCCTGGAACGGAATGGTATTACAGTTCATAAGATTGTTTGATTGTATGGACGTCTTTGGATTAAACGTGTTTTGCTCGACTGTCTATGGTCCACTGTAGAGGAAGAAAATGAGTTTCATGATTAGGAACCAGACAAGGGTAGCCATCTATCTCTCCCACCAGAAAGACTAATAAACATTTATTGTCAGTTTGCAATAGGTTGTTATTCAAGCCACACCCATTTCATGGCCCTGTCCCCTTTTGAAGCCTCGACTATCTCCGTTTTTTGATTGGTAAGGATTGTTTTGATCAAAACTAGGAATATAATTGTTATTTTTTTTATTTCTGTCAGTCGTAAGCAATACTAAAAGTATTACTCCAAAGAGGCCTAACCCTTCGGCCTTTGCCAGAATGAAATCGCCTGGTTGTTGATGCAGCATGTGTGTCAAATTCATGACTAACATTGAAAGAAAACCAAATAAAACCTGACCCTCTCACCCCGTAGAAAGCTTCCCCTTGATTGAATGTGATTGCCCGGCAGCAACCAGGACAATTTTAGTCTTGGAATAACTATAAAAGGTTTAATTGAATGAAACAGTCTTGAAGAACTATAAAAGGTTTAATTGAATGATACAGTATTGGAAGAACTATAAAAGGTTTAATTGAATGATACAGTCGTGAAGAACTATGAAAGGTTTAAATGAGTGATACAGTCTTGAAGAACTATAAAAGGTTTCATTGAATTAAAGTCTTAAAGAACTATAAAAGGTTTAATTGGATGAAACAGTCTTGAAGAACTATAAAAAGTTTAATTGAATGATACAGTCTTGAAGAACTATAAAAGGTTTAATTGAATGATACAGTCTTGAAGAACTATAAAAGGTTTAATTGAATGATACAGTCTTGAAGAACTATAAAAGGTTTAATTGAATGATACATCCCCCAGGGCAAATAGTCCCGCGATCCTCAATGAGGAAATGAGTCGAAGTTTCGAATTTGGACTTCGCGCGAAGTCGACGCCGAAAGATCTCGAAGTAGTCCCGCAATCCTCAATGAGGAAAGAGTCGACGTTCCGAGTTTGGACTTCGCGCGAAGCCGACGATGAAGTTCTCGAAGTAGTCCCGCGATCCTCAATGAGAAAAGAGTCGAAGTTTCGAATTTGGACTTCGCGCTAAGTCGACGACGAAGGGTCTCGAAGTAGTCCCGCGATCCTCAGTGAGGAAAGAGTCGACGTTTCGAGTTTGGACTTTGTGCGAAGTCGACGACGAAGGGTCTTGAAGTAGTTCCGCGATCCTCAATGAGGAAAGAGTCGACGTTTCGAGTTTGGACTTCGCGCGAAGTCGACGACGACAAAGGGTCTGGAGAGTACACGAAGGAAATAAGGTCAAGGGCCTCCAGGTACCAATGACCTAACTTCCAGGCCTTGACACTTTCTTCGGCTGCCCTCGACTCTCTCAGGGAGCTGATCAATTTTGAAAATTCGATTTGGATATTGCTATGAATATTATCAGGCGAATTTATTCAGAGAAATCCCTCACCCTTTCATTGTATAATATATCTATCTATAAATCTATTGATATTATATATATATATACTGTATATATGTATGTATATATATGTATGCATATACATATATACATATATATATGTATATATATATATATATATATGTATATATATACACATATATATATATATATACATATATATATATATATACACACACATGTGTGTGTGTGTGTGTGTGTGTGTGTGTGTGTGTGTGTGTGTGTGTGTGTGTGTGTGTGTGTGTGTGTGTGTGTGTGTGTGTGTGTGTGTGTGTGTGTGTGTGTGTGTGTGTGTGTGTGTGTGTGTGTGTGTGTGTGTGTGTGTGTGTGTGTGTGTGTGTGTGTGTGTGTGTGTATTTTATCAACCACAATACATTTTAATTCTAAGCCATCAACATCGAGAGACTCAAGGAGGGCAACATGCAGAAATTGAAACGTGGTACAGCCAAGGACTCGAACCTGTGCATATTACTAGACACTCTTATTGAGCAGAAATAATTTTATCACACACAACACCTAGATATACTTCCATTCAATTCCGACGCCAGACAATTTTATTCTTCGGATGGGAATCTCTCAAGAAGTTGAAACTCCAACTTTCGACCACATTCCGTCCTTGACTTTCCATGCATTGGCCCTTTGTTCCCTTTCGATTTCTCTTCTCGTTTCTTTGGTATTTCTTGCCTGTTTCTTCCTTCATTCATTTGCGTTCCGAGTCTTCGTGTTCCAGGAGTCTTCTTCTTCGTCTCTTACTTGGTTTTGTTTCTTTTAGTGTATCGCCCTTGTTTCCTTTCTTCCCTCAGCACCCTAGAATTTGGATCTTCCTTTCTCTCCTTCTCTTTCTATCTCTGTCTATCTATCTATCTATCTACCTACATATATATGTATATATATATATATAACATATATTGCTCTTCTTTCTTCTCTTTCTCTTCCTTGTTCGTCTCTCCGCTATTTCTCGCACGTTTCTAAAAAAAAAAAAAAAAAAAAAAAAAAATCTTCATAGATTTCCTTTCCTCCTCCCTCCGACCCTTACCCTTCGTAGCGACCTGCCTCCATTTCCCTTCTCTTCTGCCCCGAATTTCTCCTCTCCTCCCTCGACTGTGCTTCCTCTCCCTCTCCCTCTCGTGCACCTCACACTTTCCCTCTTCTCTCCATGCTCCTCCTCCTTCATACTCACTCTAATTGACCTCTCCTTATATTTCCTCTTTCTTCTCCTCCTCCTTCTCCTCCCCCTCCTCCTTCTCCTCCTTCTTCTCCTCCTCTTCCTTTTTCTCCTCCTTCTCCTTCTCCTCTTCTTCCTCCCCCTCTTCCTCCAGCACTCATTCTCCTCCCTCTCCTCTTCCTCCTTCTCTTCTTCTTTGTCTCTCTTCTCTTTCTTCCTTTTCTTCACCTTTTCTTATTTCTACTTCTCCTCCTCTTCCCCTTCTTCTTTCTCTTCCTCCGCCTTCGACTCGTTCTCCTCGTCCACTTCCTTCTCCTTCTCTTACTCCTCTTCTTCCTCTTCCTCGTTTACTTTCTCTTTTTTTTTTCCTTTCTCATTCCTATTCCTCCTTCTCTTCCTCTCTTCCTTTTCCTCTTCTTCCTGTTTCATATCTTCTCCTCACCCTCCATCGTCCTCATCCCCCATCCACCTCCTCTTCCTCCTCCTCCATATATTCTCGTCACCCTCCATCGGCCTCATCCTCCATCCACCTACTCTTCCACCTCCCTTTCCCTTCGTCCTCCTCCACTCCAGCCCTCTTAACAGCCCGCCCTCCTGCGACCTCTCGCGGCGACCTGACGTCACTATAAATAAGAATGATTCAACCGACAATAACAACAGAGCTACCGAGAGCGTCCTTGGCGTGGAAGACCTTGACAACTAGGCTCATCAGTCGCCTTGACAGTGACAATATATAATAATTGCTGCCTCGAGTTTGACTGACAAGAAGCCCGCAGCCCCACACTGGCTGGCAACGCTCCGTGGATCCACCTATAGATCTTTCTGGGAAGGAATTAGATCTTTGTATTTGTGTTGTATTAATGTGGGACTGCTTCTATATTATCAGCTCATAGCAGTAGTAGTAGTAGTAATAGTAGTAGGAGGAGGAGGAGAAGGAGGAGGAGGAGTTTGGGAGCAGTCGCTGGTTGTTAGCTTTCCTATGCATTCAGAGTTGACAGAAATCTTGGCTCGATCCGAGCACCGAATGTCAGCCTCCAATGGCTTCACCTCCAGATGGAAGTACGATGTTAACCTGCTTTGAAGATAGGCGCAAGGAAATGTTTCTATCTGACGTCGTTGATCCAATGCAGTGACAACGTTGACAACATAAGAAAGGTTGGCAACACTGAAGTGAGCGGTGTTATCTTCCACCCCTTGTGTGACAACAAAATTAATTCGAAGTTGGAAAAGGCGTTGAAGGGGGGAGATGTTATAATGGGCCTATGTCTTAAAGACGACATCCGCTTTCATGAAATGACAGTAATCAGGGTAACGAAATGATTACCATTATGGTCATCATTATCTTAACGAGTGTCATCACCCTCGAACAAGGAAACACCCACACAAGTCTCCCACGTGGTGCGGTGTCTCAAGGGGACCTCCCCCCCCTCCACCACCACCACCAACCCTTTACCATCTCTCCAACCCCACGACTCTAAAATTGTCCCGAGTCCCATGTCTTAGGAACACTCTTCCCACTTGCCTCAGATTGTCAAGATGTAGATTTTACATAGAAGTAGGTAGAAACAGCCTCGCTAATCGCTTCGTCAGCTTCCAGCCGCGGTCGGTGAATGTAATTTAGTTCAAAGTTTGAAAATTCTCTTGGATATATATCTTTTCTTCACTTGACCTTCCTATGAATCGAAAAGTTTCCTGTCAGCATGCTTTATCATTGTTACTCATTTTCCTACATGATTTCACATGCCTCGTGACTAGAACGAATAGAATAATCCAGGTGACAGATGACACGATGTCAGGTCACACAAGAAGCCACATGCTTCGTTGAACATGCAAAATTTCCTGTCATCGTGTGGCCATGTACAGAGTTGTACATCTTGTCAACTTGCACCTAAAACTTCTCTGGGAGGGAGGGCGTCACACCAAATAAACCACAGACATATAACGAGACATGTGTCTTCCAGGCTTCCGACCGACACGTGTCTTGCAGACTTGGGAAGGACCATTAGTCTCCTGAGAATGTCACGTGTTCGGTCCTTATTTGGGCATTGACAACGCCCCCTCCCCCTCCCCCTCCCCTCCCATCACCGGTGGGCCATGACACCGGTGCTATATGCGAGTGCCATTCTTTTCTCTGTGTATGATACTTTTACTTCATACAGCCTTACGCTAGGTACTTTTTGAACAACATTCGCTTCCCCCTGTAAGGATTCTTAGCTGCCTGGCCATGGAAACTCCTCGTTATCTTTAAACCTGCATCATCACAAAGCTGAAGATGTGTGTTATCTGTTACTTGGTTTTAGTTCTAGGTAAAATTGAACATGAGGTATGATCATCTCAACTTTGTTTACACTTTGGTGGTCGGACATCGTATGATTCCAGCGTGGTTTAGGAGATAAACTAATTGTTGTCCTTGGTTAAATAAGTCTTGTTATACTTAGTAAATATGTCTTACTCACTGTATATGCCATATTCGTTCAATCCTTGTCTGTCAAAGAGATGACGGGAGCTTATACTAAACGATAAGAGGCACTGTATACAGAAGAAGTTAATCTAGAAAGACTATAGCCCTTTCACTATCGAGATGGTGTCACGGAGATGAATGAAATAGCCTATAGGGAGGAAGAACAAAAGAGAAAAAATGCCACCCACTACGGAAGGCAGAAGAAACCATTATGGTAAGGTACAAAGGCTGTGTCATCCCATAAGGTATGTGACGGTGATCTAGCAGTAGACCTTCAAGTGTGTACGCATGTATGTATGTATGTATGTATGTATGTATGTATGTATGTATGTATGTATGTATGTATGTATGTATGTATGTATGTATGTATGTATGTATGTATGTATGTATGTATGTATGTATGTATGTATGTATGTATGTATGCATGGATACATGTGTGTGTGTGTGTGCTTGTGTGTGTGCGTGTGCGTGTGCGTGTGCGTGTGTGTGTCTGTGCGTGCATGTGCGTGTGCGCTTTGCTATGTCTGAGCGTGTAGTCGCGAATGCGTTTTTAAGTGTGTTTATATGTATTAATACCATCACAAGTGTTAGTCACGCATGACTCTGCACACTCCTACACGTATGAGTCACTCTCGGCTCGTCGGGAGAAGAAGCCGAAGGTCATGACCTGGTGTCACCTTCAGTGACCTGCCCTTACCTCCAGTAACCTTCGTTGACCTCCAACGGCTAAGGATCGTCAGTGACAACCTAGTGACACAATTCCCATGTGTCTTTTCAGCCTTGAACGTTTTCTCTGATCTCTGGAGAAGCTTTTGTGACAAGCAAATAAGTATTTATTTATTGCGGAAAAATTTGTTCAGATCTTTCTGTTTGCAGTGTGATAAAATAGGCAACGGGTATGTCAAAAATCGTCTCATAATATAAGTGTTATAATGAGTTTTAATGATGAGAGACGTGGGAACTGGGCATTAAGAAGAATGTATTTTTTTTTTTTTTTTTTTTTTTTTTTTTTTTTTTTTTACCATCCTTGAATACGAACAAACTGGTGAACTGAGAATTTATGCCGCCTACATGACGTATGCTATTACATGTCTTGCAGACTTTATGTCTTCCTCTAGTGTGGCCGACAGCATTTCGTCTTTAGCGTGTTTCGTCTGGAGCGATTTATTGTTTTATATTTCACCAATGTTTTGGATGATTTTTTATGGCGTTGCTGCTGTGTTGATGTTATGCAAATATTTTTGCTGATGCATATATATTTTTTCCAATGTGGCGGATTATAACATTTGAATATGTATTTCATTATTATTTGTTATATATATATATATATATATATATATATATTTTTGTGTAGCCAGGTAGGATATTGATGTGTCAAGTTTTCTGTGTAGGTTATATATGGGATGTACGGATCATGGATACTGTGTCGAGGAAAAGTTGGATGCTCATTGGTGGATGGTAGCCAATGAGCGTGCGTTGTTTTCACTCGCGGGGGGGTGGTCTCTCCCAGTGGGCGAAGCGATGGGGTTCGTTGGTGTGGATCTCTTTCTCTGTCAATGATTGTTGTGTTGTGGTCCAGATCTTTTCTTTTTAGTGGTCTGTTGAGTTTGGTAGTATGGTGGGACTTTATGGATCCGTTACTCAAATGGCATGTCAGGCGTCTTGTAAGTTTAGTGGTTGATAATCAAAAATCTGCCTGCAAGAAAATATATATATATATATATATACTGTATATATATATATATATATATATATATATATATATATATATATATATTTTTTTTTTTAAGGAAAGGTCGTTTGATGTAGCTAAGGTGCGAAGTCCGAGGTTAAGGTGTCGATTAAGTGCGAAATATTACACTTTAGATTAAGATTGTTTTCCACCGAAACTATCCTCTAAACAAGTCCTAGGCCCTGTTCACCGAGCGGTTTCAATCGCCCCGGTTTAAATCGCGGCGGTTCATTTATGGAGGCGTTCACACACAACCGCTTAGTTTTTTCTTGACTATGTGGTACTGCTGCGGTTTCCACGCGGTTCAAACCGCTTGTGTGAACAGGGACTTAATGTTGAAAGTATCTAGATTAAATATGCAAAGAAATTTATTAGCATCATTACTTTTGATTTGTCTAATGACTCAGTTATCACTGGCTACATCTGTTCCTCCATCCACTTCCGTTGCGCTGATCTTAGTAAACTCATGATTAATTGAGTGCCTTTGTTGGTTCTCATGATCCTCTCAATCAAGTTAATGTTTATTTATTATATCGTATGCAACATTACTTGTGCTACTGTTCCCTTAGGAATTTTTATCTATTTCCTTGTTTGCCTGTTTGTCATTCATTTTATTCATTTATTCATTTACCTGTCTACTTGTTTGTTATTGATTTGTCTATTCATGTCTGAAATAATTATTGTCCATAAGTGTGAATAAGCTCGCAAGAGTGTTCGGCAGGCAAGTCCCAGCGATCTTTCTCGGGTGACCTAAGGTCACCCAGAGCCTTAGAGTCCCAATATCCCGAGGTCAGAAACATCACATGTCGTTTTGGTGACATCACGTCACAGACTATGACGTCATCGTTTACGTCTGGAAGAAGAGTGACGTCA
>NC_134815.1:12980977-12983477 GCF_046742065.1 Oratosquilla oratoria | reverse complement strand
ACACACACACACACACACACACACACACACACACACACACACACACACACACACACACACACACACACACACACACACACACACACACACACACACACACACATATATACACATATATATATATATATATATATATATATATATATATACGATGATTATTCACCGTGAGAATTTGAGGACAGATGGAAAATGAATACAGGAGAGGAGTGTTGAGTTTTTATTACTGACATTTCGATGACTGAATGAAAATGTCTATTCAGAAGTCACTGGTACCTTCGCTTGAAATGTGATTGTGGAGCCAGCTTTTCCGAAAGGTTGGTACGTCTGGTTGCCCAAGGTTGTGCCTGTGGCTTGGACTTTTGGGGCTCTTTGAACGATTCTGAATGATCTTTCAAAACTGTCGATAATACTGTATATTTTTTCCGTTTCTTTATCGTGCTCTTATCATTTTATTTTCGTTTCTGTCTTTCTGTACTTTTGTCTCGTTTATTTTTTTTCACCCTTGGTCTATCTTTTTCTTCCTTTTTCTCTTTCTTTCTTTCTTTCTTTCTCTCTTTTTTTCTCTATCTTTCATTAGTGTTATGTGCAAGAGAGGGAGATACTTTGCTCGTCAATTTTGAGGAAGATGGTCGGCTTGGGGTCACGGAAGGCCACCGGCGTTAAATCGAAAGGAGTCTCAAGGTTGGGTGTCTTGCTCGAGGAAAAGATACGAAGAAGAAAGACAACATGGGCCCCGGACACCACAAACGAACCTCTGTGAATTCTTCGTCTTTTCGAGTTTCTTTTCTTTCCTTTTCTTTTTAGCCACAATGGCAAAGGATCCTCCGCAGTGTGTATGTTCCAGAGGTTGTTCGTACTTTCAAAACTGTTCTGTGTATGTGCATTACGTTGTTTTTTGTATTGACAGGGATTTTCATGACACTTTTACCGGTCAGTCAGTTCTTTTTCTTTCCTTTTCTTTTAAGGTTGAAAAATAGTCTTCGTTCATAAGGCTAAATCACTTTTAATTTCTGTTATCCTCTCTAACACCTTCCTTTAGTCTCTCCTTTACCAACACTTAGAACGACATTCGTATGGGCTTACATACCTGACGCTGGCATTTCATTATTCAGTTCATTATGCAACCGTTTTGAAAAGATGCGGTTAACGACCTACGTTCTGCGTGCTCGTCACGTACCGCTGAAGATGTGTAATCATTCTAAAACCCTTTCAGAACCTCGGAGATGCGTAGCTTAACTAGAAAATATTTCAAACACGTAGCTCCGTATCGTGGCTCGCTTAGCTTTCTTTGAGCTTCTCAGCTCATATATACATATATATATATATGTGTGTGTGTGTGTGTGTGTGTGTGTGTGTGTGTGTGTGTGTGTGTGTGTGTGTGTGTGTGTGTGTGTGTGTGTGTGTGTGTGTGTGTGTGTGTGTGTGTGTGTGTGTTTGCTATGTTGTAAAAGAAAGGAGGAGCTAACCCACAAGTCCTTGGAGGAGTTTCTCAAAATTACTTATATTGTCAGGCGTTAGTCAGAACACAATCTTTCAATTGAGTATTAAGCGCTAGAGAGTAAATCTTGATTATTCTTTATAAAGAGACTTCTTTACCCAAGGTGTTCATCAGAACAAAATCATTCAAAGGAATATTTTGCTTTTCAGGGCTAAAGTAGCAGTAAATATAGGACTGTTAAAATTATGATAATAACAGTGGCAACAACGAAAAGAACGATAAAAGTAGAGAAATTAGAGCTACACAACGTGAACATCGTTTATACACAAAATGAATGGTTGTTGACACCAACATGATGGCAAGACTTAAGTTGCTGCGTCCTTACCTCAAGAGAAACTATCGGGAATAGGAGAAGATGCTCTCTTCTGAGTATTGTGTCTCTTGGAGATTCATGTTCCAGGCCTTTGTGACTCTTCCTATATTGTTGCTGGACTCCGTGTGCCGATCCTGAAGGCGAGCCATGTAGCAAATCTTTATAACTTTGTGAGACAAACTTTTATGTGTCATGTTTCACCCGTTCCTCCACCGACAGCGATCATCGGGAGGCCCATCACGCACGCGACCCGACGATATGACGTCATGTCGTCATAACAAGGCGCAGCGTGACGGGTGGCGGACTCGCTTACCTTCAGCATCTCTGGAAGTTCCAGTCCTTTCTTTAATCTCACCCCGGGCCCCTTTTTCTTCTTTTCCCTCTTAATCCAAACCTTTATCGCATGGTTTAGAGCGCTAATGATGCACGAAGGCTCTTATCAGCGTAGACGTGCGTAACTAATATGATAACAGGCTACAACCCTTTAATTTCTTCGGCACAATAAACAGCCCCCTGCAGCCCACATCCTTACTATTCTTCATTAGGATCGCCTCGTGTTGGTTCCCGCCCCTTTTGGCGGAAGAACGACATAATGGGACAATAAACGTTTTGTCGTGGTAGGGTCCTACTCTTTAAGGTGAAGGGTCTTGAAAAAAATGTATAAAGATGGGAACCCCATGGCATGGGTG
>NC_134815.1:12965977-12970977 GCF_046742065.1 Oratosquilla oratoria | reverse complement strand
CTGTAAGCAAGGCACCTCAGGGTTCCACCGGGGCTGTGCAGCTCTTAAAACGCTCAGGTGAAACGAATGCGCCACCGCACCGCTAGCGCCGCCGCCGTGTGTACATACGGCCGCCCTTATCAAGGGCGGTCATTGCTGGACATGACACCATCAGGTCACGCAGGGGTGATGACCAGGTCACACAGGGTTGATGCCAAGCCTTAGGCGACTCAGTGGAAGTACAGCCTGTATTGTTCAGCGTTTTTTTTTTTTTTTTTTTTTTTTTCTTGTATAAGACAAGCACCCGGACCTGGCTTCGCCAGGTGTGCTTGGCCTACGGCGTAGCTCGCTTTGCTCGCGAGAGAATTTGAAGACCCTTTCGTAATACTTCTCCTGGCAATATTTCGTAAAGATTCTCTTAGCAATATTTCGTAAAGATTCTCTTGTTAACATTTGGTAAAGATTCTCTTGGCAATATTTCGTAAATATTTTCTCATTAATATTTCGTAAAGATTCTTTTGTCAGAATTCCGTAAAGATTCTCTTTTTCTTGTTAGCACCACTTTCTTTTTCCATGGTAATATTAGTGTTTCCGGTGATGACTCATTTCCGGGTTGGGCCTTGCGTAGGAGGTTGGAAGGTTTAGAGAGAAATATTTTTTTATGTTAGTGGAGTGGAGATTCTCTTGGCAATATTTCGTAAAGATTCTCTTAGCAATATTTTGTAAAGATTCTCTTGGTAATATTTCGTAAAGATTCTCTTGTTAACATTTGGTAAAGATTCTCTTGGCAATATTTCGTAAATATTTTCTCATTAATATTTCGTAAAGATTCTTTTGTCAGAATTCCGTAATTCCGTTTTTATGTATATAGATTCTCTCGGCAATATTTCGTAAAGATTCTCTTAGCGTTATTTCGTAAAGATTCTCTTGGTAATATTTCGTAAAGATTCTCTGAGTCTGAGTCAGATGTGTCCCCGGGAGTTAGTGTTTCCGCTGATGACTCATTTCCGGAGTAGGAGGTTGGAAGGTTTTAGAGAGAAATATTTTTTTATGTATATAAACTAGGACGACTCATTGCAAGTGCAGCCTTCATTGTCCAGTGTTTTTGGCCCTTGAGGAGTTCGGACACAGCAGAACGAAATAGTCTGGTTATGATCAGGAAAAATATTTAACATGATTTAGTCGTGAATAGAATTGTTTGTCGATAGAAAACACCACAGTTGTGTTGTCTGTTCATTTGTGTGTCTATTACTTTTCAATTCATTTATCTATTTATGTATTATTTTTTATTACTTTGTTTTAACTTTTTACATCATCAATAACATCATCATCATCATCATCATCATCATCATCATCATCATCATCGTCATCATCATCTTCATCACTATTACTATTGTTATTGTAATTTAATTGTTTCTCTATTTATCTATCCGTCGATCTATCTACATCTCTATTTATATATTCATTTCCCTATTTGTTTATTCATTTATTTATTTATTTATTTATTTACTTATTCACTTATTGAAGGAGGATAGGGAGGGAAAGATAGCTGCAGTGGGAAATGCTAAGAAAATGACCGTGATGAGTGAGGAAAATGGAGAAGAAATAAGGAAGGATGAAGTGAAGGCAGTTGTTAAGATGATGAAATAAGGTAAGGCACCTGGTCTGGATGGATGCCATGCAGAATGTCTAAAAAAAAGGAGGTACAGTGATGATGGACTGGCTGGTGAGGTTATTTAATGTTTGCTGGAGAGAGGGTAGAGTACCGGAGGACTGGAGGAATGCCTGTATAGTTCCACTTTACAAGGGAAAAGAGGACAAGTGTGAATGTAGTAGTTTCAGAGGGATTAGCTTGTTAAGTGTAGTTGGGAAGGCTTATGGGAGAATCTTGATTGAGAGGATTAGGAGAGGAACAGAGGGAGTAATTGGTGAGGAACAGTGTAGATTTAGGACGGGTAGAGGTTGTGTAGATCAGATTTTTGTGGTAAGACAGATATCTGAGAAAGCTATAGGAAAGGGGAAGGATGTTTTTTTGGGCCTTTATGGACCTGGAAAAGGCTCACGACAGGGTAGACAGAAAGGCACTGTGGAAGGTTTTGTGGATATACGGGATAGGAGGAAAGCTTCTAGGAGCTGTCAAGAGTTTTTATGAGAGTAGTAGAGCTTGTTTCAGGATTAGAAATGGAGAGAGTGAGTGGTTCAAGGTAAAGGTGGGACTTCGTCAAGGATGCGTTATGTCGCCCTGGCTGTTCAACTTATACATGGATGGGGTAGTGCGAGAGGCAAATGCAAGGGTAGATGGTCAGGGATTGGAGTTGGTTAAAGAAAATGGAGAAAAGTGGGAGGTGAGCCAGCTGTTGTTTGCGGACGACACTGTGCTTGTGGCAGGATCGGAGGAGGGATTGAGGAAGTTGGTGACAGAGTTTGGGGGAGTATGTGATAGAAGAAAGCTAAAGATAAATGTGGGTAAAAGTAAGGTGATGAGATGTACAAGGGGTGAAAGTAGCAGTAGTCTGGAAGTGAGCATTAAGGGAGAGCGACTGGAGGAAGAGGATAGTTTTAGATACTTGGGTGCAAATGTGGCAGGAAAAGGTGGAGTGAAGGTGGAGGTAGAATGTAGATTGAGAGAAGCGAGTAAATGCCTTGGTGGATTAAAAAGTGTAATGAGGAATAGACATTTGGGAATGGGTGCTAAGAGGAGACTATATGAAGGAGTGATTGTGCCATCAGCACTGTATGTGGCAGAAACATGGAACATAAGAGAGGAAGAGAGAAGGAGTTTGAATGTGTTTGAGATGAGGTGTCTGAGAAGTATGATGGGGGTTACTAGGCCGGATAGAGTGAGAAATGAGGAGGTGAGGAGGAGAACAGGGGTGGAAAGGGGGTTGGGAAATAGGGTTGATGAAAGAGTATTAGGATGGTTTGGACACATGGAAAGAATGAGTGAAGAAAGACTAGTAAAAGAGGTATGGAAGGCAGATGTGGAGGAAATGAACATGAAGGGACGTCCTAGGATGAGGTGGATGGATGGGGTGAAGGGGGCTTTAGGGAAGAGGAGAATGTCTGTTGAGGAAGGACGGGAGAGGACAGAAGACAGGGGTGAATGGAGAATGGTTGTATATGGATGATGTTGTGATGCATGAGGTGGAATGGGTGGGTGGATGGGGGATGAGGTAGTATGTGTGAGCAAAATTTGACGCAGCCCGAAGGGGTTTCTCCCCGTCTTCTCCTTTATGCATGGGGGGACGGAGAGGGGGGGGTCGCCGATTTAATGAAGCGGCCTTGCTGTGGATGTGCTGTGTCTTGCGACACTGCTTCTGACCCAGGGCAGTGGACAAGGTGCAGGGATGACCCGTCATCCAGGAGGTGCTAAGATGAGAGGGAGGGTGGAGGGGTGTGGATTGTATTCAGGGATGGAATGGGTGGGAATGATTATATGCCTTTTCTTTTTTGGCTACCTCCCTTGTAAGGGGAAAAAAGCCTTGGTATGTGTATGTATGTATGTATTCACTTATTTATTTATTTGTTATTGTTATCATTCTTTTTATTTGTATAGATCCTGGCTAGCCTTTACAAGAAAGGGACACACTTGTAAATCCGATAGCTACCACTAGCTTCTGCTTTTGCTTGAAACCCGACCACATTGGGCAAAGGTACCTCATTGGTCGCAGACGTTAACCCCCCCCCCCTCCTTGTGAACTCGCCTCTCTATATTATTCACCTCAACGTTAAAGCTGTTTCTTCGATAGAAAATTTTATTGAATATCAGTTAAGAAATTTTACAATTGCTTAGCAGTGACTATAGGTGGATCAAGACTTTTGCTGACAGCTGTATTGGGCTTGTTCAGTGAGTAACACCTACAGCAATGGACTGGTTGACCACCACGACCACTCTTCTTCACCACTCAAGGGACCAGAAACCCAAAGTCATGTTACTGAAAACAGTGCCCTCAGTTCCCAGCCCTCCAAGGCACCTCCCCCCCCCCACACACACTCCCCAGATGTACACATGTGAGTGGGATTTTCTCTTCAGCTGAAGACGCTTCCGGGAGAACACAAGTTTCGAGGAGCAAATGTGGGAGCGGAAGAAGCCCCAGCTGGCGTGGACAATGAACCTCATAAGATACAACCGGAGAGAGCCCCCAGCTGTTCCTTGAGCTGATGAATCCGGCAAAATGTGGAATCTTGCGAGGAAGAGGAAGCTCTTTGGGATATTTTTAGTTTGTGTTCACGGTTCTCTGCTAGTCACGGTGTTGACTTCCGAAGTCTGGGGATCCTGTCTTCAGGAGAACGGAGTCTGCCAAGAACGGTATCGAAGTATGAAGTCCTTTATGTACTGAGTTTTGTCCTCTGTTGCTTCAAAGCATCTGATATCAACTAATAAGAACTCCGTAAAGAACGTCATACTAATGACAGGAGCTGGGATAAAAGAAGAAAAGGGTCACCTTTGACCCAGGTGCCGACTCTACAGTAGCTGGGTCCCGCGGTTGCTGATCACTGATTGGTTGGTCATTCCCCATCCTTCGGCCAATCAGTGTCAAGGTTCGATTGTTCGGTCGTGCATGAATTCTAAAATCATCAATATACGGACTTTATTATAGGTTTGTTAATAGTGAGTGTTTTCTTTTGATCGATCTCTTCTCGAAAAAGTACTGGAAAATATCTTTCTTCGTGGCTGGTAAATGTCGCACCTGGTAGGTGGTTTGATGATGGTAATGGTGATAGGTAACTGCTCGTGCTGTTAAAAGCAGATGGCGTTACAGGCAGATGGTGCCTCCCCGCAGCTGGCAATTAATGATGTCCTGTCTACAGCTTTGCTGCAGATGGAAACATCTAATAAAGGCACTGTTTATTCAAGTATTATTATGAGTAGTTGTGTTTCTCACATGTCTGGTATGTTATTTGCCTTGCTTGATGTGCTTGGTATTGTCAAAGTAGTGTTTATGTACATACATGAATTTAGTAATGTTGTTTTGTTAACACTAAGCTCTATGGTTTCATATTGTTGATTGTAACATTTT
>NC_134815.1:12958477-12963477 GCF_046742065.1 Oratosquilla oratoria | reverse complement strand
AATAAAATAAAAACTACTTCCGACGTTAAGTGAATGAAAGGATCCTAGTCATTGTCCTTCAAAGCCTGAGAGTGGTCTGTATGACAGCCAATCACCGTTATGCTCAGAGGAAATAAAGTTAATAATAATCCTTTCTCACGAAGTTTCAGACCTTGAGACTTACTATACTGTGGCTGGGGTTGGGTGTTGTTGACTTTGATGTATTTAGTTACCACATCATGGTAAATGAATATCGTCCGTAAGAGAAGGATTGAATTAGATTTCAAATTTCTTTTGACATATTGATTTTTTTTTTCTTAAGGCTATTGACCCATACGACTCATAAGGACTTATAGAATATGCCGTCCGCCATGACATAAATTATATACAATCAATATTTTATTACTTTGTACAATTTATACAACAGCGTCACATTCGGATGCTTTTTACCTTACAAGGGCCATCCTAGTATGTGGCAACATTATTTACAATGTATAATTTGATTGTAATGGACACATATAATGGTTTGACCGGGATTAGTAATCTTATTTTACAAAAATGCTATATGCGTTAAGGGGATACTGCAGTAGTGGCGTGTTGCCACAACTTGTCTCTCCGAGACACAAAGTGACGTGTAATGAGATTCAAAAATACGTCAACAGTTTTGCCCTTTATTTATCACACAATGTACGCCGCCTCAAGGCATGATTTTCATTGGTCAATTATTTTAGTGTGATAACAATTATCGGACATGTTTGCAACGTTGTAAGAATACAGTGATTAAGTCGCCATCTGTTAGATGATGATGATAAACTAAAAACTTCGAAGGACTTTTGAAATAGGCTATATATAGTGTTCAGCCTATTCGAAAATGGGGATTGAGGAATGTTCTTTGAACACGTGTAAAGGTGGTGTGAATTCACAAGAGAGAGCATCTTACCAAGACTTAAATGAGACAAGGATGGATGGAGGTTGGGTGACAGTACTGTGTTAGCAGAACAACTGCGATAACGATGAAAACGAGGTCACAGGACAAATTATGAGGTTGTACACTCCTGAGTCTCCCGCGTGGTCTGACAGTATTTATAGCAAACTCTATAGATATATTTTGATATAGAAAAAAATATATATATTGTGTATATATATATATATATATATATATATGTATATGTATACATATATATACAGTATATATATATATATATATATAATATATATGTATATATGTATATATATATATTATATATATATATATATACGGTATATATATATATATATATATATATATGTATATAAATACAAGTGGAGTTAAAGAACCTGCTCCCCTCCTTTACTAATATAAATAAATATAAATGTATTAGTATATAAACATAATTTCATGTTCTCTTCTGTTTCGTAACAGCCTATATAGATTTCATGTTGTCTTATGCCTGACGACTTCATTCAGTTGGGGGACACTTTCAGATCAAAGAGAATCGTCTGACGTCAGCCAGAACAAAATACATAAAGTGTTAATTATAATTATCATTGGAAGATACAAGGGAGATAGATATGTTTAATTCAAACCAGGAGCCACCCATCAACTGTATAAAACAATTTCACAACAAACAGGTCTTCAAGCTGTGACGTCATGTCGCTGGATACGTGGCGTCTGGCTAAGAGGAGTAAGGGAGAGACGAGAACGATGGAAAGACGAAGAAGAAAAAACAACAACTTTGAACCTCGAATATTCTTTTACAGATAATAAACACACAGATCCCAGTCATTTTCCCGGTGTTCCAGCCTTCGAGGAATAATCCCCCACAATCCTTAGTGACATGAAGCCATGATACATTGTCCCTGAGCCAGCCAAGATAAACATGGGCAGGACTAATACAATATTCCTTTAAGAAAAATGAACAGCGTTGCAGAGGAAATGTAGAAGGTCCCCTGTTGTGCCCAGGTCGACTCCAGAGCTGCATCCAAGGTTCCTCAATGGTGATGGCCACGCGCATAACGATCTGCACATACCTAAGCGTCGCTCTATCCTCTACATCAGAAGGTCTCTTGCTGGGCGTCGAAGTAGGGGGGCGGGAGAGGTTGATGGAGGGGTGGAAGGGGTTTGAGGAGGATTGAGGGTCGACCTTAGGAAGCTGAAGGTTGGTGGGATCATTCAGTCAGAGGCGATTAGAAAGAAATTGGGTGAAATTCAGGGGTGAGTTAGAAAATAGAATGAAATCATATTGAAGAAAAGGAAGGAAAAAGAGAAAAAAAGGAGAACTGAGAAAAAAGAAAAAGAAGATAAACGAAAAGAAATAGAAGATACAAAAGAAAATATATAATGATGATGATGATGATGATAATGTTAAATCGAAGGAGAAAGTTGGAGAGATACCTTGAGTACGTGAGGGTTCCTTTTGCCTCGTATAATCAACATGTGCAATCCATTAGGGTGACTGAGTTAACAGCCACAGTGGCGGGATCTATTGAGAGGAACTTTACCGAAAACTGAACTGGTCTTGAAGGTTTCTTCAGGAAGGTCGTTGAGGCCCATTAGCGTGCCATACAGCCTTCGCTTATCAAGGGACGAAGGAGATGGGGCTGAATCAGATCCGGTGAGCCGGAGACTTGATGGAGCGAGTGAACTTCTTCGGGGTGTTTAGAAGAAGAAGCGTCTCAGGGTCTTGGCCACTTAGACACGTGCAGGAAGGGAAGTGAAGAAAAAGCGAAAGAGCTGCTTTGAATCTTGCCACGAAGTCTGTGCACGTGAGAGAGAGATGAAAATAGAGGTGAAGGAAGCAGGGAAAAAGAAGCAGTTGAATACAAGAATAATGGAATAAGATGATACAACTGTTCAAGATGTGAATTATGACAAGTCAAGAGGAGTATTCTTGGGCAATGAACTGTAAGAGGGCCAAGTGTAACAACTAAGCGAACGAAAACAAAAATAAAACAAAATAAAAATGAGGTCATCATTGAAAAAAAAAAGTTACTTAAATAAAGACACGAAAGCTACAAGTGAATAGAGAAAAGAGTTAATAATAAGAAAAACTGAGAAAACACAGGAAATGAGATGAGAGCCTAGGAAGAAAAGTAGTGAAAAATAGAGGGATTATGAAAAGGAACATTAGTACAGAAAATAAATGAGATTATGAAAATAAAAAATTGAAAATTAAATTCGCAGGACTGAAATCTTAAATTATTATATGCTTGAAACCCAGTACACTTTTAATAAGCCTAAGCAAAAGCTGGTATGTGGCTTATAATTTCAACGTTTGTATGTGGCATAGGCGTTGACTAATATATGTGTAATATAAAACGTGTAGACAAGTGTAAGTATATTTCGTCCATACAAAGTTTCCCTTCAACCCAACAGGTGAGAAGCCAGAGTTATGAAGCTGTTAATTATTTACAACCAGGAACATCACCTATGATTTTTATATTTAGACTTCCAACGCAGATAGAATTCGTATCGTCTTATCTAAAGAAATTCAAGTTATTTGGTTAAATCTATGTTTTCTTGTTCCTCGTGTCTTCTTCCTCTCCTCGTGTTGCAGTGTCCCTTGGCTGGCCAGGGCTGCTGATTCAGTCTTTCGTTGTGTTTCTTTTTTTTTATTTTCTTAGTTTGTGTATTACGTTACTTGATGATGATGATGATGGTGATGATGATGATGATGACGATGATGATGATGATGATGATGATGATGATGATGATGATTATGATTATGATGATGATGATGATGATGATGATGATGATGATGATGATGATGATGATGATGATGATGATGATGATGATGATGATGATGATGATGATGATGATGATGATGATGATGATGATGATGATGATGATGATGATGATGATGATGATGATGATGATGATGGTGATGGTGATGGTTGTGGTGGTGATGATGGTGATGATGATGATGATAATCGTGATAATGATGATGATATTAATCCAACAAAAGCAGGCATAACCACAACAATAAGTACAACCCAGACCGCCACAATTATAGGTTTGCACCCACCAGTGGCACAAAAAAAAAAAAAAATCAATTAGTGTCAAAATAATTACCACAAACGAACAGATAAATTACCCTCAGTGCCAACGAGAAAGGTCATTAATAACGTGAAGTGAACTGAGGAGGCTGCAAAGACTTCTGGGCGGATCACATTCATGGGGAGGGAGGGGGTGGGGGTGTTGGTTTTGGTGACTCCGGGGAGGCGGGGGGAGGGGGGTAATTGAATCTCCAACCCCCACTCTCACCCTCAGGACAGGTGAGGAACGAACCCCAACGTCCGGAATCGTGGAGACTTCAACCCTATCGCCATCGTCGTCAGTCGACGCTTCCGGGGTCGTTACTCCTTTTGCTCTGTTGGGTCTCGTATCTCACCGTAGCGAAGAGATTAATTCTACTCATCCTCTTCCTCAACCTCTTCCTCTTCCTCCATTTCTCCCTTTTCCCCTCCCCACACTTCCCCTCCTCCTGCTCCTCCTCCGCCTCCCCGGCTTCATCTCTTCCTCCTACTCTCCCCCTTCCTCCACTTCCTCCTCCTCCTCCTCTTTATCCATCTACTGCTCCTCCTTCCCCTCCTCTTCTTCTTCCTCCTCAATCTTCCCTTCCACCTCCCCTGCCTCCCTTTCCTTCTCCCACCCCATTTCCTCGTCCCCCTCCTCTTCCTACCCATTTCCTCACCCCCCTCCTCCTACCTCATTTCCTCCTCCCCCTCCTCCTTCTCCTCCTCCTTCTCCTCCTCCTCCTCCTCCTCTTCCCATTTCTCCTCGTCATCATTCCTTTTCCTCCCAATATCTCACCTATGGGTATCTCTCTTCCACCTTCTTCTCCCACACCCTCATCATCGTATTCTTTGTACTCCCTCCTTTTCCTCCACGCTCTCTCCATCTTCCCACCTCCGCCTCCGCCTTTCCTTATACGGGGGCGCCCAATAGCTTGTCGCTGACGCCACAGATGAAAATGGACTTTGTGTATTTATTTCTTGAATCTTTCTTGTTTGTATTGCGTAACCTTTGTTTGTTTAGGTGT
>NC_134815.1:12933477-12938477 GCF_046742065.1 Oratosquilla oratoria | reverse complement strand
AATAATATTGCGCAATATTCCGTATTGTGCAATATTATTGACGGTGTAGGAATGATATTGAAGAATGACACAGTATGTTGAAGACATCAAATATACAGGCCAAACACGTGTGCTTCATTGTCACTATCCCTACACCGTCAATAATATTGTACAATACGGATTATTGTGCAATAACATTGATCGTATAGGGGTATCTAGAAAAGCTTTAGTAAACATCTACTTAATTCGTGTTTGTTTTATCTATTTTTTGTTTTGTTGTTGTTTTTATTTGTTCTATTTTTTATTTATTTGCTGTTGCATTTTATTTGTTTATGTGTTTATTTGCTTATTTCTTACTTAACTACTTATTTTGCATTCAAAAGGTCCCAGAATAAATCTTAAGTTCTGGCTTAAACTCAGTCAAGTTTACTCAGTTATGTAAACATAAACATAACATAAACAGGTTAAATCTAACCTTATTACCCAGTTGAAACCGCTAAGGCCCTATACATTTTTTTAGCAATACCAAGCAACTTTATTCACTGAACTCCTAACCCAAAAGGTTTGGACCGTTGTACCAACCCGCCAACATCAAACTGGAGGTCAGAAAGAACCTTTATCCATATATAAGAATCCCATTCAGAAGTGCATTTGCACTCCAGTCGCTTTGGCGGGCAAAAACATGCCGCCATATTTCTGGGAGCAGAGCCGGCTGCCATTATATCATCTCATGCCCATCTTGAAGGCAGACATCCACTTACGTTCTTGATCGCGTGAGGCGCCCAAGACCATGGCTTCCCTTGAGTAAACCAATTTGAAAAGATCCATTTGCTCGCATATTATCTCCATGGGATAATGCAGCCATGGAAATCTGTTATGTACACACAGAGGAGGAATGTATCAACATTTGCGGCCATGCGGATGTAACTTAATGGGTGTTTTGCGTGTTTTTTCTATACATTAGTTGTCTTATGGTGAATATTTTTTAAAAGATATTGCGCCAATACAACAGCATTTAGAGGTTATAAATACAATATTGGTGTATTTATGAAGGATGACGGGACTATCTGCTCTGACGAGAAAGCGCGAAGAGTCCCAGTGGCTCTCATCCTATTTGGTCATTAGTTCTTCACTTACACGGTACGTTGCTCTTCCAGCAAGCTCCTGAAGATCCCTCTAACACTGAACAGAATCGTTTGGCATCCTCCAGCCAATACTAGATACCGGTCTGTGTGATATAGGGGTGGCCAATGAATAAATTAATAATTGTACACCACTACAAAGACAAGCGTGCAGTCACTTAGGAGGCAGAACCAAGACTAACCGACGCTAAGCTTACTTAGCGCGGGAAAAACATACATGAATCGCATGGTTCGATTACAAAAAATGCACACGGAAATATACAATGACAATAGTAAATTAATATACAATAATAAATATATAATACCACAAGTGCGTATGTATAATATACAAGGAATGTTTAATGCTACCATTACATGTGGCCTGGATGACAAGTTGGGAACACCTTGAGCTTCAACCTGGTACTAAAATGAAGGTTGTGTTATAACGCCAAATAACCAAAATCTAAATCAACCTTAATATAGATTTGCTCTTTGGAAATGAAAATCTGAGATCTTAATTTAGCTGAAGCAATCCCCTACTTCTGTACTTGTAAAGTTCAATTAAAGTCAATTAACTTTTTTAACAAATCAGCATGATTTACTGAAGTGTTCTGTCCAATGCAGGGAGATTTTATTCTAATAATCATTTTGCTTGCAAGGAAGTAGTACAGAAAGTAATTAAACATTCGTAGTTAAAAAAGAAAAAGAAGCAACCGCTACAGAAGGATTTAAGATTGTGATGCGCGTTTGAGGAACTAAACATGCCTCCCAAATCAAGATAAGTCAAATATCATTAATAATGATCCCCTTTTGTCAGTCATGTCAAATCCCTCCTTTTTTTTTTTTTTTTTTTTTCTTTTTTTTTTTTTTTCTTTTTTTTTTTTATCACTGACGGGCTTCGCACATGAGAGCGAGAGAGAAAAAAGGAGCTGTCTGTGTACCATCCATCAAACTCCACACTTAATCTATAGTCAGCCGAGAAGATGATGTACGCGCCCAGACACCAAACAGACACTTATGGTGGGCGTATACTTGCTAGAGAGGTCCTTAGAGGAATTAAAAGAGGTATATAATGCGTCTAGAAGTCTGTTCGCAGGGGTCTGTCAGCAAGACTCCACCCCTTTCTCTAAGTTTCAGTGTGGTCGCAATGAGTTGATTGGTGGATGGAGACGAGTTCAGTACAGACAAAAGTATAACTTAACGAAGAGGCTTTAGTGACAGACTATATTGAATGAGTGTCTTCCATATATCAATAGCCGCTAAAAGACAGATTTCGTGGTTGAACTAAAAGGGCAACATAAAAAAATCTTACCTATCTTTCCACACCCGTTATGCTGTAGGTTGATCCTCGTTTTGTAAAAAAAGAAATGTTTGTATATAAACATGGCTAACGGGAGCTAGGCTCATCCCTTCAGCCAAATAAGATAACTTTTTGTTACACAAAAAACAAAATGCGAACGATATGCGGCACCTCATCTTTGTTTACGTAACTCTGTCTGGGGATCCCCGCCCTCGGCACTCGATGACCTGGGAACAAGGGGCATCCCTCCCTAACGACCTCTGAGAGACGAAGCAAAAAAAGTGAAGTGTAGGCAGATCAGTGGCGACCTCGTGACTGATATATTAGCAGCAGCGACCGGAGGGAGGGAGGGAGGGAGGGGAGGAGAAGGATAGTGGAAGGGGCTTTGGAGGGCAAGTTGCTTTTGTAGCTTAAAGAAAGAAATAAAAGAAGTTTAAGGGAAAGAAGAATCTTGAAAGGAAAGACAGGAGGAGACAACAGACGGAGTTACACCTGTTTGTTTTTTCAAGAGAACTTTCACCTCTTTCGAAGGGCAAGGGGAAGAAGGAAGGCGAGAAAGGAGAAAAGGGAAGGTAAGGAAGGAGGGATAGTGAGAGAGGAAAATGTACAGAGGTCCATAAGCTTGCACCAGACCTTCCTTGTCCACAGAAGATGTGTCAGTAGCGATATAAATCCCTTTGCGGTCGAAACAGCTGTAGTAGTATAAGTAAGAACTTTGGTAGTGGGCAGTGGTGGTGATACTTTCTTCGGTGATTTGCGGGGACTCTCACCCGCCCGGTGATGATAGAATTCAGAAATGATGTTGTTCACATAAGTAGCTAAAAGAACCAACAATAATAAGGATGATTTTCAATAGTAGAGACAGAACCAGCAACAATAGTAGTAATAGCTTCACTAGCAATAGCAGTAAGAGCAGTAATAGTAGTCGTGTAGTAGTGATGGTAGTAGGTAGAGTCCGTGATAGATTTATTACAGAGAATAGCAGTAAAGTCAGTCATACAGATATCAGCGACCGCACTGCTGGCCAATACTGCAAACAATTGCTGCATTAATTATCTCATTACCAGTAGCCATATACGGGGTAATTGGTGCCCATTTAGCAACATCAGTAGCAGCAGACTTGAATGGACCTCGACTTTCTGAGCATCGGACCCATCATTGTCACGTCCCTCCATCAAGAGTTTACGAAGTAATTACGGTCTTCTCAGACATCCACTTGTGTGCCGAGTAGCGGGTTGGTCGCGATCGTGTGACGTGGACTCGCGTTCGATACCTTCAGTTACTAGACATTTCTGCCTCACCTGGAGGACGACCTTGACTGCTGTTAAGCGTCTCCTGTCGTGAGCTTACCACCTCCAGCTGGCACGGTTCTCCGGGAGACAGTGGCAACGGCCGGAGGAAGGATGAATGAAGAGGTTATCAGACGCGGTGCATCTTGGTTGGTTTTATCTTTATTCCGCTTGTAGCCAAACCCAACACCCAATTAGTCATTCTACATCTCCTCTTCTTCCTCCTCCTCCTCCTCCTCCTCCTCCTCCTCCTCCTCCTCCTCCTCCTCTCCCTCCTCCTGTCCTTCCTCCTCCCCTTCCTCTTCCTCTTCTCCCTCTTCCTGCCTTTCCTCGTCCACTTCCTCCTCATCCACCATATTTTCCTCCACCTCTTCCTTCTCTTCCTCCTCCTACCCCTCTTCCCTCTTATGGAGTATTGACTGCTTTATGTAATGACCGTTTATGGGACTTTAGTGATACCCCTACGAACCAGAGTCACGAAGAATTGTTTTATGAGTGAAGATTATTCTTCATTAAAAAAAAATCAGGCAGATAGCTTTTAGAATTTACGCTACGATATTTTCCTAAAGGACAGAAGCGCTAGTTATCACCAACAAAAATACTACTCCTCCTCTTCTTCCTCCTCCTGTATTTCCCCCTATTCTTCTTCCTCCTCCTTCTCCTCCTCCTCCATACTCCACCCTTCCCCCTCCTCCTCCCCCTACCCACTTTCCCTCCCACTAAGGGTGTAAATCTAAATCCGCAACGGAGATTAGGTAGCTCGATGGCATTCCGTGGCCCTCAGCTTGTCTCGTATGTTGTTATCATATCCGTATTGTTAGTCGCAAAGGAGGAGGTTTCTGTCGGGCTTGTTTGGATAGGGCTCTTACCGATGATCTTCCTCCTGCGGTCATGTTTCTATGGTGTGTATAGGTTGACAGAGTAGGGAGTACGTTGGTTTAGCGTTTGTGATCCGGTCGTTAAGATGCGTGTGTTGTGGGAACGGGGCAATGCGGTAGATGTGTTGTGGTCAGTTTATTGCGATTGGTATATTATGGGAAGATTGTTTTTCTCGGGTTGTTGTTACCGGGGATATTAGTGTTGTAGAATATTACTGTGGTTTGGGAGTGTTATGACTATCTTCGTTGTGAGTGGAAAGAGGAGATGGATATTCGAGGGATGTAGAGGTTCTTCGTTGGACACCGCTTCGAACTCGCGAGCAGTTGGACGTGAGTTCGATTTCCGGACCCCACTGCGTGCTTCTTGCGTCGGTTCCCAACAGACCTGGCAAGGCGGGGAGGCGACCCAAACATCGGCCTAAAAAAAAAAAAA
>NC_134815.1:12910977-12928477 GCF_046742065.1 Oratosquilla oratoria | reverse complement strand
CCTACCTGAGGAAGAACAAAAACCAACAACGCTCGTGACCGCTGTACCCTTTTCTGAATATTTCTTTCATCGTAGTTTACTTCGACGTGTTTATGAGTCTTTCTTTGTGTCTTTGCTCCAATATACAGTTTACCTCCTATTAATTTCACACCTCAGAGCTTTCTTTCTCAGTCGATCTACATTTTCATTTCATGTCATTCTGTGTAAATATCTTGTGGTCTACAGAAGCCTATACGGCCTTCATTTTGTGTGAATATATATATATATATATATATATATATATATGTATATATATATATATATATATATATATATATATATACATATATGTTTGACTGAAGACCAGAGCTAATTCTGTATCCACTGTCTTCATAGTGATTTTTTTCTCTGTGACCTGCCAATGATATTCATGAGTGATAATACCTTATGTTCATGAAAGGGGATAAACAACGTATATACATAGAGGACAACGAAAGGTTGTCCAACATCTTGGAAGCGTCAATAAACCACAAGCCACCACAACTCCTTATAAGGAAGACGGGAAGCCTTCCTGATGACCATCGTCAGGCGACTTTATTCGATGATAAGAGGACCCTCTGGCCATGAATGGGTTGAATCTTTGCTCGTCCTAGATTCATTTGACTTCAAAATTGCTGACGGGGCAGCTCGACGCGTACCCTCTCCACCTGCTCCCATAACCCACGCAGGAACAGACCCCTATCTTCATTCTTCATCCTAATGTCGACCTTATCTTGCATATCGCTGAAGGGAAAGTGCTCCGGAGCCATAATCCATTTCATAGGTTGGTCTCCGCTCACGCGTGTGTGTATATGTGTACGTGTACGTGTGTGTGTGTGTGTGTGTGTGTGTGTGTGTGTGTGTGTGTGTGTGTGTGTGTGTGTGTGTGTGTGTGTGTGTGTGTGTGTGTGTGTGATTCACCATTGTCTTGGATCACGTGTTGAACTCATAATCGACAGCTATTTCCCTCCCGGATGAGACCTCAGAGAGTTTGAGTAACGATCTGCAGCCAGGCGATACTGAAATTATTTCAGCCCTGGGCGGGATTCGAACCCGGACCGTCGTAGTAGCAGCCGGAAACTCTACAAGCTGCGCCACGAGTCTGTGGGGGGGGGGAGTGTGAGTGTGGGTGTGGATGTGTATGTGCGCGTGTGTACTTGCTCTCGAATTGCTTTCTTATCTCTCTCTTAGTTGTTTTATTGTGTTTGTTAGTTGGCACCTCAGTTTTAATGACAGTGTATGGGTTTTATTGCCCATAAAAAAGGGGAATGTTTGGATGACTGTGTATGTTGTTTATTATAAACATCTAGTGTTTATTTTCATCCGTTTCTGTATCTTATATATATATATATATATATATATATATATATATATATATAATATATATATATATGTAAATACCTATATACATATATATATTGTATATATATATATATATATATTGTATATATATATACATATATATATATATATACATATATATATACATATATATATATATATATGTATATATGTATATATGCATATATATATATATATATATATATATACATTCATATAGACGGAAATTGACTATAGTAATGAAAAGAATTACATAGATAATTATGAAGGAATATAATCACATCAACCTTTAATGTTTCGCATAAGATATGAACTCTATGACTTGTAAACATGAACACATACTACCGCAGTCTCGTTAAATCCACATTTGACGACAAGATTTGCGATGAAGTTATATTCTCTGGCAATATCTCCCGCAAATAAAGCTCTCAGGGGACCTGACTCACCAACTAAAGTCTGACATGGTGAAGTCAACCGTAGATTAAAATGTTTGTTATATTCGTTTGATGTACGATTCTGTTGAAGACCTTAGGAGACTTCTATTAAAAAAAGTATATTCAATACTCGAAACAAATGTTTTGTCACTGAAGTTTATGTCTTCGTAGTCAAAGTCGTCTCATTAGAAGGGATAAGTTTGGCGTCAGGTGCTTGAACGCGTCTGTTCCTTCCTTTGAATTTACGCTTGGCATTGCGTCAGACTAAGTCATGGTGATTATACTCGTATTATGCCCCTCTCATTACACTGGGGGAAGCCAGACCAGATGCATTGCCGGGTATTTGTTGTTGTTGTTGTTGTTGTTGTTGTTCTTCTTCTTCTTCTTCTTCTTCTTCTTCTTCTTCTTCTTCTTCTTCTTCTTCTTCTTCTTCTTCTTCTTCTTCTTCTTCTTCTTCTTCCTCTTCTTCTTCTTCTTCTTCTTCTTCTTCTTCTTCTTCTTCTTCTTCTTCTTCTTCTTCTTCTTCTTCTTCTTCTTCTTCGTCTTCCTCTTCTTCTTCTTCTTCTTCTTCTTCTTCTTCTTCTTCTTCTTCTTCTTCTTCTTCTTCTTCTTTTTCTTCTTCTTTACGTTCATCTTCTTTGCGTTCTTCTTCATCTTCTTCGCGTTCTTCTTCTTTACGTTCTTCTTCTTCTTCTTCTTCTTCTTCTTCTTCTTCTTCTTCTTCTTCTTCTTCTTCTTCTTTGCTTTCTTCTTCTTCTTCTTCTTCTTCGAGTTTTTCTTCATATTTTCTTCTTCGCGTTCTTCTTCTTCGCGGTCTTCTTCTTCGCGTTCTTCTTCTTCGCGGTCTTCTTCTTCGCGTTCCTCTTCTTCTTCTTCTTCGCGTTCTTCTTCGCATTCTTCTTCAATCGTGTTTCAGTCATATAAAAAATGCCACATATAACCTCTTGACTATCTTCTTGAGGTATTTACATGTACATGCACACATACATCCATGGACACACGCACATAAAAATATCCATTTATTCGAAAGATCCAGGTATCATTTGCTTTATTTTCCATTTCTAATCAATTATTTACTTTTCGCAAAATATTTATTTCTCGTGCTTGGGCACCAAAGCGATGGGACTCCCTTCATGTAGATCGAGTCGTGTTTCGAATGCGTTTTGGATTCATCGCGTTCGTCATTTGTCGAACGCGTCGATGGATGGTGACGTAAGAGGGCGTAGTAGCTTACGGCTTCGACCAGCGAAGATTGGATCTGAGGAGACAGTGTTGGCAGAAGCAGTATTGATGTCAGAGGCTGCTCCGATGCTATCTGGGTCTGCGGCAGTAGATGTCCGGGATGCGTTACCTGTGTTCGATTTACGCTGATACGTGTAAATGGAGCCGGGCAAGTGTCCTTACTCTCGGTACTTAAGGGGGAGGATCGCATGTTCCGGCGAGTGGGGGAAGCAGGTTACGATCAAGACAGTGGTTGGAAAGCAAATTGATGGTGACAGACGACCAGATAAGACTGTTTTTGCTCTGATATTGACAATGCGATTGGGTGAAGTGCGTCTGTCTGTCTGAATATGACCTCTGATCCGATGCACGATGAAGATTAAGAAGAGCAATTGCAAGACTGACATAGTGTGAGTATACAGGGATGAAGATAAAGTCCCTGATGTGTGTCCTGCTACCTTTGAACTTAACTTTGTTAATATCGCTCATATTCATAAGGATTATGTTTCATTGACTAGATTTCAATAACCGATAGATTACATCCGCAAAGACAAGTTCATGAGTGCCAATTAGACTTGTACGTAAGGGCAAGAGCAAAGGATACCCAGAGGCTCAAAACTTCTCTGAGTTTGGCGTCTTGGTAATTTATCAAAAAGTAAGAAAAATAAAAAAAGACAGACGGTACTTCAACCATAACGGAAACTTCTCCTATCATTCGCCAAAGAAAAATATGAATTGGGCATAACATTCTGCAGTCACTCAACATCATTTTTACGATACATAAACTCAAGAGACTGAATGAAATCGTCTATCATTTACTATAACTGAATAATAATAAAAAATAATGCTTTAGTGGAGGATTAATCGTCTTCCTTTACTTTGTTGCCATTTGTTACCTTTTCGTCTTTGGTTGAGCATTGGGAGAGCTAAAAGTCCTGTTTCAGCCACAGAAGAGCAAGTCTCAGGGTATACGTGTTCTAGTGTCTCTTTCACAGTTCCCATGCCACCTTGTTTTTGTTCGTCCCAACACGGCGAGACTCGGCCGTTTGATCTTTCTTTTTTATGCCTTCTCTGGACGATGGCGTCTTATATGGGGTGACTGTAGCTGTGAAGCCGACGATATTTTGTGTCCAGCGACCCCGATTGGTATGATCTTCGTTGTGACATAAGTAACGTCTCTGGCAAGGTAGTGATGTTATTGATAACGAAGACTTCAGCACTATAGTGGCGAGGTTGATGTGAAATGATACACATTCGTTCATTCGTTTATTCCTTCATTCGTTCATTCGTTTATTCGTTCATTTGTTCATTCTTTTATTCGTCTATTCAGTCAGCCAGCCACTCACTGACCCACTCATTTACTCACTCACCCACTCACTCACTCACTCATTCACCCCCTCACTCACTCATTAATCCACTCACTCACTCACTCACTCACTGACCCACTCATTTACTCACTCACCCACTCACTCACTCACTCACTCATTCACCCCCTCACTCACTCATTAATCCACTCACTCACTCACACACTCACTCACTCACTCACTCACCCACTCACTCTCTCATTCACCCACTCACCCACTCACCCACTCACTCATTCAATTAATTATTTATCTTTCGATTCCCTGGGTTGATTTTACGCGTACTGTAAGAAAATCAGATAATCAAAGGCCTAACACGTGGTAGTACTGCCCGGCTATCTCTGAGATTTCAATAAACTGCGATTATACGTGATCCTAATAAAGCTTTCCTGCAGCCGCCACAAGAACGCAACAATGTCGGTGAGAGCGAAGGCAACACCGACTTAACGATGGCTACCAGGTAGTGTGTCTAAGAGCAAAGAGATGGGTTGGCACTGCCTGGGAGTGCCAGGTTGGGGTCCTTGGTGGTTCCCCACGTCTCCCCAGGTGCCAAGACATCAGGGAAAGGAGATGGAGGTAGGTAGGGAGGAAGGGAGGGAGGTAGGATGGGAGGGAGGTAGGGAAGGAGGAAGAGAGCGAGGGAGGTAATTAGGGAAGAAGGAAGGGGGCGGGTAGGGAAGGAGTGAGGGAGGAAGGGAGGGAGGTAGGGAAGGAGTGAGGGAGGGAGGGAGGTAGGGAAGGAGTGGGGGGAAGGGAGGAAGGGAGGGATGTACGGAAGTAGTGGGGGAGGGAGGGAGGAAGGTAGGGATGGAGGTAGGGAGGGAGGGGAGAGGGAAGGGGGTAGGGAAGGAGGGAGGAAGGAAGAGAGAGAAGTAGAGAGAGAGGGAGGATGAAAAACGGGAGGTAGAGAGAGAGTGAGAAGGGGAGTAGGGAGGGAGGTAGGGAAGGAGGAGAAGAGGGAGGAAGGAAGATAGGGAAGGAGGTAGAGAATGAGGGAGGAAAATGAAGGGAAGTAGAGTGAGAGGGATGAAGGAAGAGAGAGAGAGAGAGGGGGGGAGGAGAGGAGATGGGGTAGGGAGGAAGGGGGGGAGGTGAGGAGGTAGGAAAGAAGAGGGGGAGGAAAGAGAGGGAGGTGGGGAAGGAAGGAGAGAGGAAGGGAGGGAGCGAAGGAGTGAGAAAGGTAGGGGAAGCTCAAATTCTTGCATTCGTAAACCCTCTTGATACCTCTAACATACTTTATGTATTTTGTTCTGTCTAAGATTAAGGGATTCTGAGGAAGCTGTGGGGAGAAAGATTCCTACCTGCAGTGGGTCCCGGTCGACCGAGGGTCCCTTCAGGCCGGAGGTCGCTGGCTCAGCCATGAAAGCTGTCACCGGCTTGAAGCTGTTGAGATTTCTCACCGGGTGGCGGGGAACCCAAGAACAAATGTTTCGTAGTTGCTTTTGTCATCTACCGGCTTATCTCTCTTCCTCTGTCATCTCCGACTGGGTTCATTTGGCTGATAGGCATCTTGCCTTGTTATAGATTCCTTTTTTTTTTTTTTTTTTTTCTTTTTTTCATTTATTTTCTTTCTGTTTTCTTTTTTCCTTTCTTTTTTCTTTTTTCTTTTCATTTATTCTATTTTTCTTTTCTATTTTTGTTTTTTTTGTTTTTTTGTTTTTTGTTTTTCTTTTCATTTCATTTATTTTCTTTTTCTTTTCTATTTATTCCTTTTTCGTTTTCCATTTCTTTTCTTTCCTTTTTGTTTTGTTTTCATTTTATTTTTCCTTTATTTTGTTTTCCTTTCCTTTCTTTAATTCTTTCTTCCTTTTCTTTTTCGTTTTCTTTTTTTCTCGACCAACTCGTTTGTCTTCTGACTTGATCATCGGGCGTTTCGATTTTCATCTTCTAACATCTTTCTTCTTCTTTTCGTCTCCACGTACGACGCATATATTTTTTTCTTTTCCCTCTTCCTCACTATCTTCTTACTTCTCCTCCTCTTCCCCCTCCTCCTTTATCCCCGTCCTTTTCTTCCTCGTCTTCTTCCTCCTCTTCTGCCTCCCCCTTTTCTTTTTCATCCCCCTCTTCTTCTTCCTCCTTCATGTCGCCTTCTGTAATTTCCTACTCATTTTATTTCTGTTCTACGTCAGATGTCGTCGTCGTCGTCGTCGTCGTCATCATCATCATCATCATCATCATCATCATCATCATCATCATCATCATCATCATCATCATCATCATCATCATCATCATCATCATCATCATCATCATCATCATCATCATCATCGTCGTCGTCGTCGTCGTCGTCGTCGTCGTCGTCGTCGTCGTCGTCGTCGTCATCATCATCATCATCATCATCATCATCATCATCATCATCATCATCATCATCATCATCATCATCATCATCATCATCATCATCATCATCATCATCATCATCATCATCACCATCACCATCTCCAACACCACCACCATCATTATCACCATCATCATCATCACTATCATCATAATATTCATCATCACCATCATCATCATCAGCAGCAGCAGCAGCAGCATCACCGACAGTGTCCTCATCCTCGTCCACACCCTTGTCCTCGTCCTCGTCTTCATCCTCATCCTCGTCCTCGTCTTCATCCTCATCCTCGTCCTCATCCTCATCCTCGTCATCGTCCTCATCCTCATCCTCGTCATCGTCCTCGTCCTCATCCTCATCCGTGTCATCGTCCTCATCCTCATCCACACCCTTATCCTCGTCCTCGTTCACACCCTCATCCTCGTTCTCGTCATCATCATCGTCCTCGTCCTCATCCTCGTCATCATCCACATCCTCGTCCACACCCTCATCCTTGTCCTCGTCCTCGTCCTCGTCCTCGTCCTCGTCCTCGTCTTCGTCCTCATCCTTGTCCTCGCCCTCATCCTCACCCTCATCCTCGCCCTCCCTCCCCCGCAATTGCTTTCTCCTTCACTGTTGTTTTTCCCGTCCCCTTTTATTGACTTCATCCTCAGCTGCACTTTTTCTTGTCTCTTTGTGTGCCTTCTTCCCGTCATTTTCTTTGCCATTTCCTCCTCCTCCCACTACTCCTCCTCCCATTCTTCCTTCGCCTCTCCTTCTTTTTTTTTCTTTTTCTTCTTCTCCTTTTTTGTTCCAGTTTCCTTCTGATCCCTTCCCTATCACTTTTTCTTTATGTGATCATTTACTTTTGCATCAACTCTGTTTTCTTCTTCTCCGTTTACTTTTTTATCCATTCGTCCAGATTCTGTTTTTTTTTATACTATTTACTTATTCATTTATCTATCTATTTAGCTATTTATTTACCCAATTGTTTATTTATTTACTCATTTATCTATTTATTTATTTATTCATTATCTATTTATTTATTTATCTATTCTATCGCGTTTTATGTGCTTCCATTTTAATTCATTGTATTCTCACTTCGTTTCATTTTAGTTCGCTTCATTTCATCTTTATTCTATCTTGGCTCGGTTTCTCCTGCATACCATTATCGACTTTTTCTACCTTGACCTAATCTTCTCTCCCGCCCTCGCTTTTTCATTCTTCTCTTATTATCGTGGTTGTCTTCTTCGTCGTTAATATTGACGATATGTTCTTCGTCATCATCGTTGTTGTCATTATTGTTTTATGCGTTGTCTTCATAGTCTTCATCATCCTTGTCCATTACAGAGAGGGAGAGAGAGAGAGAGAGAGAGAGAGAGAGAGAGAGAGAGAGAGAGAGAGAGAGAGAGAGAGAGAGAGAGAGAGAGAGAGAGAGAGAGAGAGGCGATTAAATAAATAGATAAATAGATATATGTAAATGTACCATAGCGTTTGCGGTATCAAATGTTACCAGTTCTCGTTGTGTTCTTGTATCCCCTCGTTTGCCCTACTTGGTACGACAGGATGGTATCATGTTTCGGTAACACAACAAGGGAAAGCATTTGGAAGGCGCAAGGCTAGTAAATGCATCTGTGATAAGGCGAGATAGCAGAGGAAACGACATTAGCGTTATCATATTTATTGCCGGTTTAGTTTCTTCACTTATCTGATAGTTTATAATTGTTTACTCTCATTATATTGTGAACGCCTATTGTAATTAACAGAGCTGGCCTCATATATGTTATGTGTATATATATATATATATATATATATATGTATATATATGTGTGTGTGTGTTTGTGTATATCATATTATTACCTCTGAAGAAGCCTCAAACGCGAAACCGGTCAGGAATAAAGTCTCTGTTCTCAATCGTGTCTTTCCATTCTTACCATTCATATATATATATATATATATATATATATATATATATATATATATATATATATATATATATATATATATATATATTTATACGTAATACGCATTTACATATTGAAAAATAGTACAATCGTTGCATATGCAATTAGTATCTCCTCATCTTCAAAGGACGTTTTTATCACACGCATTTTCTGATATATTTTTCTCGTTATCCCTGCTTTGTTTCCATGTTCATTAATTAAAATGAAATGTGAGCCAAGGCCTTAGGCCATTGTTCAACAGAAACTGAGACAATAAGATAGATTTATATGATATAAGTTATTAAAAGAGCAAGATGATGGAAAGACCAATTTCGCCCTCAGACATATTCTAATGAATTTGTTCTTGTGAATTCCTCCTGACGTTTGCACAGAGAGACAAGATACGACGACATACTGACCAACGTAGAAAGACAAAGCTCAGGGAGAGCATCTCTTGCAAGGCGAACAAACAGACAGACAGACGTACAAGCGGACAAACAGGCAGACAACCACGTAGGAAGGTTAGGGAGAATATCTCTTCCAAGGCGAACAAACAGACAGACAGACAAACGTACAAGTAGACAGGCAGACAGCCACGTAGGAAGGTTAGGGAGAGCATCTCTTCCAAGGCGAACAAACAGACAGACAGACAAACGTACTAGTAGACAGGCAGACAGCCACGTAGGAAGGTTAGGGAGAGCATCTCTTCCAAGGCGAACAAACAGACAGACAGACAAACGTACAAGTAGACAGACAGGCAGCCATATAGGAAGCTCAGGAAGAGCATTTCTTGTAAGGCGAACAAACTGACATACAGACGTACAAGTAGACAGACAGGCAGACAGCCACGTAGGAAGGTAAGGGAAAACATTTCTTGCAAGGCGAACAGACAAACAGACGTACAAGTACACAGACAGGCAGCAATATAGGAAGGTTAGTGAGAACATCTCTTTTAAGGCGAACAAACAGACAGACAGACGTACAGGTAGACAGACAGGCAGACAGTCATGGAGGAAGGTTGGTGGGTAGGCATGGCAAGGAGAGGGGGGATTTTCATATTTCGTGTGAGATGGGAATGAAGTGGAGTGGAAGAAAGTGGGAATGTAGAAATAAGGAATGAACGGTCGGATTATTTTTTTTCTGTAAATTTTAGGTATTAACGAGGCTTAACATTTAGTGCCTAGGGATTCGACAAATTTAAATAAAATCACTAGGCGCTAGCCATGATAAAAACATCGAAGTTACCAAAGTTGTCATTAGAGGCAGTAAATATTGTATACTTCTGCGTACTCACGTACACACGCACGCACACGAAGGCAAAGGAGGAAAAGAATTTAAGAATTCTAATCAGAGACGATACGTCGCCGGAAAAGCAGATAAACAGAATAATGGGAGAGACTTGTAAATTGCTAATGAACATAAGAGTGGCATTTCATTATGTGACCCTGATAAGGAAAAAAAAATCTAATTTGCTCCTGACTAGAATATATACATCAGTGGTGTCGTCACCACACCTAAGGGAAAATATATATATATATATATATATATATATATATATATATATCTATACAAATATATATATATATATATATATATATATATATATATATATATATATATATTAATAAGAAGAAAATATAGAAAATACGATGAGCAAAAACCAAAGTGATTCAAAGCCAGTCCGATAAGACATGAGAAGAGACTAGGACTTCCCAGATTGGAAGAGAGAGGAGAGTGAGGTACTGTGATAGCGATAAAGTATCAGGAAAGCGATAAAAGGCAGAGAGGATATGATGGTTTGGGAAGGGAGAACAAGAGGTCATGATTAAAGACTAAGAAAAAAAAAGTTACATAAAAGATGTTAGGGAGGTCAGTTTTCCACACAAACACACACACATACACACACACACACACACACACACACACACACACACACACACACACACACACACACACACACACACACACACACACACACACACACACACACACACACACACACACATACACTTGGTGGCGCGGTTGATAAAGTCCCTGACTGTCACTACGGCTGTCCGGGTTCGAATCCTGCCCAAGGCTGAAATAATTTCAGTATCGCTGCGCTTCGAATCGTTACTCCAACTCTCGTGGGCGGGGAATTGGGGGTGTGTGTGCGTGTAAGGTCACAGCATTACCCATAGATCGGTCATATATATATGAGGTCTGAGTTCTCTTCCGGGAGGGAAATAGCTGTCGATCACGAGTCCAACATATGATCCAAAGACCATGGTGAATCACACACACACACATACACACACACACACACACACACACACACGCACGCACGCACACACACACACACACACACACACACACACACACACACACACACACACACACACACACACACACACACATACACACACAAACTTGCCAATAAACACACGTCCATACGCTTCAAATGAAAAACCACATACTTCACTTGGTATCGGATATGGATTCTAGTTCCGCGCATTCTTCATGGGCTAGACAAGCTTTTTAGCACCCGCAACACAACTTCGGAGAGATACCAACCTGCCGTCCTGTAATCAGGACCAGTAACACACTTACAATTGACCCATCAGGCTTTCTCCGATTATGGCCTGGAGCTGGCTTCGGTGTCTGGGCAGTCGAAAACGTTTACCGGTGATATAAAGCCAGTTTTGTTTTTTGGAATTATGGGCACTTGGAAATTGTGTGGATGAGCTGGAGAGAAAGAGAGAGAGAGAGAGAGAGAGAGAGAGAGAGAGAGAGAGAGAGAGAGAGAGAGAGAGAGAGAGAGAGAGAGAGAGAGAGCGTGCGTATGTGTGTGAATGTGTGTTTCTTGTTGTTGTTTCCAAAATGGTAAGGCTTACGTCTGCAGGAATGTTACGAGCGGAGTGCCTCAAGTTTACATGCCAGAGCCCCCATTGTTCCCAATAGGTATCAGGCCTTGACCAGGAATGATTATATGGTGTGTCAAAGTAGGTCGGCGATGTTACGTGGATTGACAAATGTTTACAGAAGCCAGCCTTGACTCGAACGAGAGTTTGATAGGTCGATAGATAAAATATTTGGGAAATGCAAACGAAACTCAATTTAAGACTCCCTTCGTACGCTTTATTTTTGTTTGCATTATACGATATCAGTCATCTAGAGGGGAGACCATAAAGTAAAAGGGTTGATTATCTACATCTCAACTACAGTAAATTCAATTAAGTAGTATATGGGCAGACTTTATTCCACGATGCCGCCAGATACATTTATACAGAAGGCATTATTCATCTTGTTAACCATTTCGCTGAGTGAGAGAGGGTCTCTCTAAACCAATTAGAATCGCCTAACGACAGTTGAAATCAATAATTAAGCCATAAAATTGAGTAGAGGAATTAATCGAGATAAACCCAAGAGTTGTTTAGTCCCTATTAAAATTCTTTGACGACAGCAAAAAGAAAAAGCATATTCTCACAACGCAGGGAGAAGTACTTTGCTGTATGTCTATGCCCATTGCGCTATCTTGATAGCGCAATGGGCTAAGTCACTGTCACTTGCTACGTGTTAGCGGGGGTTCGAGTCCTCAGCTTGACCACGTATCAATTTCTGTATGTAACCTTTCATCGAGTTCCTCGACGTTGATGGCTTATAATTAAAGTAAATTGTGGTTGATAAATGTATATATATATATATATATATATATATATATATATATATATATATATTGGTGTTGGCAGAGAAAAAGACCTGAGGTTAGTTCCTAACCCTATGGATGTAGTTCCCCTTAGCTGAATGAAATCGCCTGACGCCAACAAGAACAAGGATGCATAGACACAAAGCCTATACCAAAAGGCCTTCTCCCCCTTATGAGGAAGGTGGCCGAGGTTATAGCGTACACAAACATCACACCCATCCCACATCCAAAATGTAAGTGGCGATGGAGCAAGACACATCATAAGATAGAAGCCATAAAACTGAATAAAAACGGTTTATCGAAACAGGTTCAGCCTTCTCACTGTAGTTTTTTCTCGGCTGAACAATATGGCCTGGTGGTGGGAGCTAGAATAAGCATACAGGTCGTAAAACACAGTGAAAGAGTTATCAGTTGATTCAGTTCAATTACCGTAATGCACTACTGAATGTGAGGAGAGAAAAGAACTTGGTAAGACCTGTTTTACGCGCCTATAGTTACCAAAGCGTAACTAACATGTTAACGAGAACGAGGTGGTGTTGCGTTTACGCCTGAGGACCGTCCTCATTAGGAAAAGGATTTTCCACTTTGGTTAGCCGAACTCATTAACAGCTACAGCACGATTACACGCGCGCCGAAGAGCTTGGCTTCACGCGCCAGACAACTATATTTAGTCTTCGTTGCCAAAGGAGTTGCGTGATACTGAATGGTGTAGGTCAGCGGCAGCCGAAATGAACGGGAAAGGAAGGGTCAGCACATAATGCAAATAAGACAAGAAATGGAGGAATTGAGCTCTGTCGAATGTTTATTTCGTCTGGTTTAGCAAATCGTACCTGAAACTATTGAAATGCATTTCCTTCAGTAAATGATAATGTTGCCTATATCACAGTTCGATGAAATTGTTATTGGTATGATATATGTATATGTGTGTGTGTGTATATATATATATATATATATATATATATATATATATATATACATATACATACATATATATATATATAAATATATATATATATATGTATATATATGTATATATATATATACATATATATATATATATATATAAATGTTATACGGCCTTCTTATAGACCAAATGGTCTTTTATGAACCTAATTTTCAGTTACATTGTTTGTATTTGCATGTGTTCGTGTCGTCGTGTATGACTGTTCCTCGGCTGAATATCCGATATTCGAAAACCAGACCGAAGTGTTCTTATCAAAACACAGCCATATTTCAAAGAACAGTAACCGATAACATGCTACCCTTCACTTCAATGAAAAAAAAAACAGGGTCAACATGTTTTTTCTTTCTCTCTCCTTTTCCTCTCACTTGCCTTCCAACACATGCGTTTTTCTTTTTATCATGATTTACGCCCTCTTCCCTGTTATTTATATGAATCAAAATTCAAAAATTTCGAATCTACCTATATGATCTCATCTATACCTGATGGAGGTGAGGCCTCCTGAGCTTCTCGCCGAGTACCTCCCCTTCCTGGTGGTCTTCATCGCGTAGGCGATTCACCCAACTTCGAAAACCTCTCATTACATGTGGTTCGCGTGTGTTAAGTAGAAGAGATGCAGGTCATTAGTGAGATCAGATAGAGACTTCAAGCACAGGCAGCTGGAAGTAGACTTGCTAAATCGTTCCCCACATCCCACTCCTACCTCCCCCGAAGTAACGACTAAGGTTACACAAGTGCGCGCGGGTAATTGCGTGTTCGGGTATGAATGTCTTAACTCAAATTTTGTCGCTTTTTTTTTTCTTTCTTTTTCGTTTCTTTCTGAAGTTTAACTGATAGTAACCATTTAGAGCACAGTCACCATTTGATATTTTTAAAGAAAGACTTTTACAGATGTAAGTGGAAATAAACATGAAAGACATCACGCTAAGAGACTTTGGTGACTCACGCACATTCAGTCTGGTCTGGTAGACAGCTTGTCCGAACTTCAATCACATTTGAAAAGAATTATTTTCTTCGGCGTTTGAATTGAATACTTGTTCAATGTGAGAAATAAACCTGGACGTGATATATGAGGCTCAATGTTTTCTTCTGTCGATGGCAAAATTGTCACAGATCATGAATATTTCTTTTGTTTTTCCTCTTTCTTTCTTTGGTCTTACATTTCATTTTTAGTTTCAAAGCTACTCGCACTCTTACCTTTCCCGGAGTCGTTCAAAGGTTGCTACATTTTCTTTACTTTTTTAAAAGTACTGAAGACTGAAAGAAATTGAAAAATCTCGAACACAAAGGGAACAAAACGATGACTTGCGGTACTCCGCGCCAAGCTCGCTAGCGGCGCCGGGGGATGAGTCATCGCGGGTTTGTTCCACTTGGCAGAAAACGGACGTCTTGCGCGAAACAGCGCTCCGAGTCTGTGTAAGCTCCTGGCAGCATCCGGGGAACAGGTTTGCTGTGCAGTCCCTCAATCTGCCTCAACGAATTCCACCTCAACAGACTTGGATGTCTGCCTTTCTGTCTCCATTTCTGTCTGTCTCTTTCTGTCTTTTTTACCTGTCTTTCTGTCTGCCTCTCTGTCTGTCTGTCAGTGTGTGTCTCTCGTACAACTCAAATTCCGCCCCATTTCTGTGTTATGGTTATTCAATATTTCAGTCCTTCCCACCCAATGGCGTTTCCTCTAATCCGAATAGAATCTCCTGACTTTAGCCAAAACGAAATCCTTAAAGTCTTGATAGGACTGAAAGACTTGAACTACCTCTGGGTTGCCAAGGAGACAACTGAAACAAGCCGACAGCAGCCGGGACGAAAGGGAAAAGGCTCACGTGGTATGTAAGGGTGGTATGTCTGCCTTCAAGGTCGCTGTTCCTGTTGTTCCTTCCCTCTGGTCACGATGAGGTTGATAGGATCGTCCAGTCTGGTGCAGACATACTGAGCTACTCTTTGGTGATGGCTGTGCGTTGTGTTTGTTTTACATTTGGGAAGATACTTAGAAAATTATTCTCAGTTAAGCTTTTCCCTGTCTTATGGATCTGATGAAATTATTCTGGTAACCGCTAGGTTTTCAGTTTCCTCAGCGATATTTATCCATGGAGTTGAAAATTAGTTATGTAACAAAAGATAGATAAGTAAATGAATGAATAAATAATTTAGCAAATAAATAGATGATACATATATACGGTAAATTAATAGATAGATAAACAAAAAATGTATAATGATAAAAAATAAAATAAGATAAAGAAAAATGAGATGGAATAAGAATGCCTTTAAATAAATCAAAGAAGACAGACCTCTCAGGCATTGGACTCTTGTCTGTCCAGTAGTTGGAACCGAGGAGAAAGACATCAAGTATTTGAGCCTGGTCGCACGACTCCAATCTGTATCCTGTATTGTCCGATGCCTAATGGATTTTTTGAGTTTGGGAATCATAAATCCTCCCCCTCCCCCCCACCTCTCCCAAAATGAATTCGGCCTCTTTTCATAGTCACACACAGCGCCTTGTAAGTCTGAGAGGGACTCGAACCCCGCTTGACCTCCACCATTACCCAAGAGAAGCCTCAAAGCACAACAATGCGAAGCTTGGTCAAAAGCCTTCTCCTTACATGGCGGGATCAATTTGCATTATTCATAATCACTGCCCAGAATCAACCCTGCGTAATCTGAATAAGTGATATGATGTCTTAGTTGAGGTAATTGCTGTTATAACGCCCCTCTGGGGGTCGGGAAATCGGGTCCAAATGACTTGACCTGAAGATCGAACGCGGACGATAACTTTAAAGGTAATCACGACCTCTTGAGATCGGTCGCTTGCGGTGGAGATGATTAGTACCAAGAAAAAATATACCAAAACCGTTTATCTTCTTCAAATAAAAACCCTCGACACGATTCTTCGGAGGAAGGACGAGGAGGAGGAGGAGGAGGAGGAGGAGTAGGAGTAGGAGGAGGAGGAAGAGGAAGAAGGATGCGGATGAAGGGGTGTCCGAAGACAATCCAATAATGGAAGACTTCCATCAGAAAGAATCTTTGGACTGGAAAAGAGAAAGACGTTAGTATTAAATTTTCTCCAGAGAATGATACTGTCCCATTTTTTTTTTCCTAATTGCTTCAGAGATTTTCTAGATACCAAAATCAACTAGATAAAAGGGTTATTAATGTGATGATATTATTATAATGAAAATACCAGCCGTAGAATACATCTAATACTTAAAAATATCATAGATCTTGCTCGAAATTTGAAAATACTGATGGAGGCATCTCGACAGGAGAGTGACGTCATGTCGTACGTGTATGCACAGGTAATAACACGGTGAAGTGATTTATGAATATCATCTCGGTTATCATTACCTTACGGCTATATTACTCCTATTATTACTTCAGCGAAAGACGGAGACGAAAGTGGAGCGATGAGAGAGGAGAGAGAGAGAGAGAGAGAGAGAGAGAGAGAGAGACGGGGGGGGGGAAGTAGGAAAGTCGAAAGACACCTGCCTCGAACTGGGAAGATTAGTTTGAAGAGTATTGAAGAAGATAGAGGTTCCCGCTGGAGAGGAAGGAAGAGGCAGAGAGGAGGAGATTTCGCTGAATATCCACATTACCGTTATTATTTAATTTTCTATATTTTCTTTCGGAAACAACCAACACATCTATAATTGTGGATAATATTCCAACAAAAAGATTGGTTCATAGACTTACTAAAGGAGAGATTCAAAACGCGCAGTAAAATAGATGGAAAATGGAAATCGAAAGTGATCGCCATTCTTTATTGGGTGGACATTAGTCTTTAAAACACAAACAAATAATGCGTGGCTCTAGACCGTAGGGGAAGCACTAAATTTTCTAAAACATTCATAATGAAAAAAAAAATTGTGCAATCAATACGCCCACAAGAGGACCGTCATTAAACTGAAGCTTTTTGTAAACAATTCATATGAAAGTGAAACTATATACTGAATATTTCACTATGTGTAGATCTCTACGTTGCCCAGATGTAGTCTTTGGGCGACTATGCCTACGGTGGGAGTTGGGTGGAGCAGAAAAACGAGTGGTGGAGTAATAGGGGGCAGACATTGTAGGAATTAAGGGATTTATCTGTTCAGCCTACCAATGTGTGTGTGTGTGTATGTGTGTGTGCGTGTGTGTGTGTGTGTGTGTGTGTGTGTGTGTGTGTGTGTGTGTGTGTGTGTGTGTGTGTGTGTGTGTGTGTGTGTGTGTGTGTGTGTGTGTGTGTGTGTGTGTG
>NC_134815.1:12883477-12888477 GCF_046742065.1 Oratosquilla oratoria | reverse complement strand
GATCTATTTAGATTTATGCAAATGACTCAAAAAAAAAAAAACCAGAGAGAGAGAGAGAGAGAGAGAGAGAGAGATCCAGCCGAACCAGTTATTGTTTCGAAGTCGGGATCTTGGTCCGCCGACGAGAAGGGACTCGTTGTCCATTTACTTCGAGAAGATGGCCCGAAGTGAGAGAGACAGCGAGGTCATGGAAGAGGCAAAAGGGAACAATGGGAAAGTAGGGCTTGGCCATGGAAGGGAAAGAACGAAAATAGGAAGCCGTGCAAAGAAAGAGGATAAAATGAGTTTGAATGAAAAAAAAAAAAGAGAAAGATGAGAAAATAAAGATGCGAGTTGTTTTCTTGTCTGCCCAAGGAAGATGGAGATGACATAGAAGACGAAAAATAGGTTGATAATTGAATGAATAAATGAAAGATGAATAATGAAAAAAATAAGTTAATATATAAGGAGATAATAAAATAAATAACTTTATGAAAATCGAATAAATAAAATAAGTTAATATATAAGGAAATAACAAAATAAATAACTTTATAAAATCTAATAAATAAAATGAGTTAATATATAAGGAAATAACAAAATAAATAACTTTATAAAAATCTAATGAATAAAATAAGTTAATATATAAGGAAATTACAAAATAGATAACTTAATAAAAATCTAATAAATAAAATAAGTTAATACATAAAAAATAGCAAAATAAATAAATTAATAAAAACCTAATAAATGAATAAGTAGACAGATAGGTAGATAGAGAAATAAAACAAATAAACAAAGAGATAAATAGATAAACAAAATAGAAATAAAAGATAGTGACGATCAGAGGAAGACGCGTGTGTGAGGTTTCCGTCACATAATTCCAAGTGGCTTTCGAACTCGTTGCTTCAGATGGATGTGCCAGGAAGAGGAATACAATGGTATTACGGCAACCAGGATAAAGGCAATAAGGTTGTCATACGCTGGAAAAAGAGTTGAGGTCGTTATATCTATAATGTGTGTGATATATACATATGTATGTATATATATATATATATACATATATATATATGTATGTATATATATATATATATATATATATGTGTGTGTGTGTGTGTGTGTGTGTGTGTGTGTGTGTGTGTGTGTGTGTGTGTGTGTGTGTGTGTGTGTGTGTGTGTGTGTGTGTGTGTGTGTGTGTGTGTGTGTGTGTGTGTGTGTGTGTGTGTGTGTGTGTGTGTGTGTGTGTGTGTGTGTGTGTGTGTGTGTGTGTGTGTGTGTGTGTTGGCATTTAGCTCACTAAAATCCCAAGAGGTGACTAAAATCGTCTGATGAGGGGGGTGAGGGAACAAACTCAATTAAGGCCAACATCATGGTAGGCTTAGTCCTTTCAGCGATAAGAAGCCTTCCTGGGCCTCAATCAGGAAGCTCTGACCAGGAACGGGTTGGCCCCAGTGCCATAACAAACAACTATGATCTGTATTTACCCCGAGCATAAGGCTGATCATCTGTATAGTGTACCTTTTTCAGGCTTCGGATGTTCGCTGAAGAACAGGATTGTACAGAAGGTCATACAAGTATTTGGGGATTGTTTGGACAATTACGGACAATTGTTCCAAGTGACATTCCTACTGTGGTCTTTGAATAATGCCACAACTACAGATGATAGTGTCAGCCACATATCTAACTTTGCCTATGTTAAAGAAAACTTTAGCTTTCGTGTGTGTGTGTGTGTGTGTGTGTGTGTGTGTGTGTGTGTGTGTGTGTGTGTGTGTGTGTGTGTGTGTGTGTGTGTGTGTGTGTGTGTGTGTGTGTGTGTGTGTGTGTGTGTTTGTACTTACCTAGTTGTATTATACAGAAAGGGAGCTATGCTCGTAGTGACCCGTCTTTGTATCTCTCAGCATCAAGTTTGCTCTTAAATTCTTGTACGGTTTCTGCACATACTATTTTTTCCACCAATTTGTTCCACTATGTGTGGAAAACTTATTTTTTCAGATCTTTTCTATAACTATCCTTTTTGAGTTTCTTTTCATGTCTTGTTATTCTTCTGTGTGTGTTTGTGTTCGCGCGAATGTGTGTGTGCGTGTGTGTGTATGTGTGTGTGTGTGTGTGTGTGTGTGTGTGTGTGTGTGTGTGTGTGTGTGTGTGTGTGTGTGTGTGTGTGTGTGTGTGTGTGTGTGTGTGTGTGTGTGCATGCGCGTGTGTGTGTGTATGTGTGTGTGTGTTTGTGTGTGTGTTCCTGTATGTGTGTGTCTTTGCGTGTGTCTGTGTTTGTGTGTTTCTGTGTGTGTGTGTCTTTGTGTGTGTGCGTGTGTGTGTATGTCTTTGTGAGTGTGCGTGTGTGTGTGTGTGTGTGTGTGTGTGTGTGTGTGTGTGTGTGTGTGTGTGTGTGTGTGTGTGTGTGTGTGTGTGTGTGTGTGTGTGTGTGTGTGTGTGTGTGTGTGTGTGCGAATGTGTACCTATTAACGTTTAAACGTATGTGACCTTCTACATACCTGTGTCCTTTCCCAATCTTTATATGACCCATCCAGCCATTCAGGTGTCCAGCTTTGTGGTGCTTTTATTACGTTCCTGGGCTCCGCTGAAGCTGCTGATGGGGCCCTCTTAACCCATAGAAATGGCGAAATGAGATTTAAAGGTTAAAATGGCACAAATAAATGAATAAATAAATAAATAGTTAAATAAGTAAAAAGGGAACTGAGGGTGAAAATGCATTAGAATAATCAAGACAAGGACTTGAGATTAGTATGACTTAAATAAAGGATTACAGAGGATTACAAAAGCTGAGCATGCCGACAGGAGACCTTTTGGTCTATAAGTAAGTCAGATGCGAAAAGATATAATATTGATAAATAAAAGAAATAGTAGAAATTATAATAATAGAAATAATAATAAATAAAATAAATGCATAGTTAATAGTTTATAGTTAATTGATAAACAACCAGCTAATAGTAAATAATAATAAATTGACAGATGAATAATTATAAATGAAAATCAAGCAAATAGTAAACTAACAGACAAATAATGGCATACAAATAAATAATAATAAGTACATTTAGGAGGGGATTTCTTGATATTACAGACATGACTTTTTAGAGTAGACTCAGAACCAGTTAGCCGAGAGTATGTTAGTGTAGGACAAAGTAGCCATAGATAGGTTTGTATGGTGTAGGTATGCGTTAGGTAGGAAAGTGTAGGGCAGAGTGAGTAGGGTGAGGTAGGGTAGACTGCAATAAATCAGGACACGTTATTCTAGAACAGAGCGGAATAGGGAAGGTTAGAAAGGTAATGTAGTGAGGTGGAGAGAAGGGCAGTGATGTAGTGAAGGGAAGGACCAGTTGGGGAAGGGCAGAGGGACGTGAGAGAAGGTCCAGCGTACGTATGTGAAGTGGCCTTGCACCGCAAAAGACACAAAGAAGGTCTTCGGAAAAGCAGAAGAAAAACTGGAAGGGCGGGAAGGTTGACGCATAACAATTCCGGGCTCTTGCGACAAAATCACTAAAAAGTGGGCCAGAAACAGAGAGAGAGAGAGAGAGACAGATAGATAGAGAGAGAGAGAGAGACAGACAGACAGACAGACAGAGACAAAGACAGAGAGAGACAGATAGGCAGAAAAAGAAACAGATACAGAGAGAGAGAGAGAGAGAGAGAGAGAGAGAGAGAGAGAGAGAGAGAGAGAGAGAGAGAGAGAGAGAGAGAGAGAGAGAGAGAGAGAGGGGGAGATAGACAGACAGACAGACAGACAGGGACAGAGAGAGAGAGAGAGAGAGAAAGAGAGAGAGAGAAAGGGGGGGGAGACTGAGAGACAGGGACAGAGAGAGAGAGAGAGAGAGAGAGAGAGAGAGAGAGAGAGAGAGAGAGAGAGAGAGAGAGAGAGAGAGAGAGAGAGAGAGGGAGATTAGATATATCGAGGCTTAGAAGTAAACCTGTATAATATATGACGTGAGTCCACGACGTTCTATTGCACGATGGAAGGTAATCAAGCTGAAGAACGAAAATGAATGCCAGTTTGAAATGAACTCATAATTTCATTTTATTATAGCTTGAAAAATAAGTAACATAATATCAGTCATTATTATTCCAGAACTGAGAACACGAAGCACGAGATTCTTCTACATTTTCAGATATTATTAGAATGAGTTATTAGGTCATTTATTGTATTTCCGTAGCGTTGTGGAACACCGCTTCTTAAAAATTTCGGTTCATAATATTTCACGTCTTAAATCTGGAGCTGATTTTTTTAGGGGGACTATGCCAAGAGGACTCGAACTCTGGTCTACGTCATGCGAAATACGATCGAGATCCTCTCGCTAATCAACATTACATTAGAACACTGTTGGTATTGACTTTCTTTTTTATCCAGTGTCTTGATTATTTTTGGCTCCCTCCCTTGTTTGGTTACCTTCCTTATAAGAAGGGAAAAAAGCCTTTGGTATATGTATGTATGCTTCGATTACACATCTATTCATTTCGTTCACTTTTTCTATGTATTTATGTACTTATTTGTATATGTATTTTTTCATTTATCTTATACATACTTATCTACTCATTTGCCTATTCATTTTCTAAATACTTTTCCACTTTGTTTATTCATTGACATGATTAATTTTTTTTTCTATTTATTTATATGCCTATTCGTTTATAATTGATGCACTTACTCGACGTTTACCTTTATTGCCCGTATGGCTTCTCTCATTGGGCTACCACCCGATTCTTTCCTTCATAGAAAACGGGTTGAATGATCCTGGTAGAAATACAAGAGAAAATCTACTTGTAGAAATGAATTAATGAATATAAGGATAAATAAATAAACAAATAAATTTATAAATAAGTATATGAATGAATTAATTAATTAATTAATATGTAAATAGTGATTTATGAGACGTAATGGAGCAAGAGAAAGGTGCGCGTGGCATTCTGGGTAAATAACTGGGTGAAAGCTTTTGGTGCACAATCCTGAGCGAGAAAGGTTTGCAAATAGTCGTAAATTGACAATGGGGGTTGGTGTTCGTACAAACATGCCCTGAGAG
>NC_134815.1:12865977-12868477 GCF_046742065.1 Oratosquilla oratoria | reverse complement strand
GTGCCACTGGTCTTGTTCAATTATGTCGCGTTCGAATCGCTTTGTTGATTATGATGATGATTAATGTGGTGGAAGTGAGGAGGGAAATGAGAGGTAGAATGCCTGTATAGGCATTCTCTTTATGTCAGTAATGTTTAATTTCTTTTTTTTTATACCGCTTGTATTATATTTTACAGTCATAATTACTTTATGTACCATTTGTCTTCTATAACTTTTTCAACAACTTTGATTACTGATAATATTATTGTTTGTAATGTTGTTTGCATTTACTGTTAAGATCAGTTGTTTTATATTGAAAAAAATTGAGCTAATGAATAGAAAGAGAATTTACTTCTGTACTGTTGATTCCATTGACAATTTATTGTGAAGAAATGCTGATTATATAGATGTTGCTGATATTATACCAGTAATTATCATTAATGTTGTTTGTAGTGTTGATAATATAAGTGCTATTACACCTGCATCTATTACTACTACCACTACCGTTACTATCTCTACTATGACTATTACTGTATCACCATTGTTTTTTGTTTGTTTTTTTACTACTATCACTACTTCAACCACTTCCCTTGCTACTGTTGTTACCACCACAGCTACAACTAGTAATATCAGGAGTAATAGTTGAAGCTGTTCTAGTCGTAATAGCAACCGCTTACCCAGATAAGAATTTATAGTCCAATAGAAGATGGTTCTTCGTCTTCGCGATTATGCAGATGGCAGATGAGATTCCTGAGATTGAAGCATCTTACCGATCAAGCCTCTTCGGTCAGACACGGAATGCTTTGATCATTCTTTACCTGCTAACCTTCGCTCGGAAGTCTGAAACGGGTTCGTGATTTACAAGTACGTTTAGTGCCCAGTAAAGGCTCTACTTGAAGCTGATTTGCATTATCGAGGATCGAAATTAGAATGGTCATCTGATTCATTGATGCGAGGTTTCTTCTGCCAAGTATTTTGTAGAGGGGAAAATGTTGAAGAATCAGACGTGAGAGAATTGGTGAACAGAATGCTGGATATGTGCATTGGCAGTACATGCATACGCCACCATAAATAGTAGTACTTCAACCTTAATTTTTCTTTTAAGTATTTGGTGTTATATAAATTCGGTGCCAGGTCCAAGACAGACGACAAGGAGTCTCCATGTGTAAGATAACAGAGGTGGACAGAAGCAAGGTCAGCTATTATTGATGATGAAATTATGTAAACAAACGATCAGTTTAATCTTTAGACGTATGTTATCAGTTGGTAAACACAGCTGAAAAACGGTAGTGCCTCACACTCCAAATAATTGAGACGCCTTGACAGACCACTCGGCTTTTTTCGTATATCATCCATCTAAATTTATGTCTCTGTTTGTACATGTATCCACTTACGTATTTGTTTTATTATCTTTATATTGCCAGAAGCAAATATACTCTGTTCGGGGAAACACGTCTAACACACAAAATTTTGTACCTGTTTCGATGAAGCTCGATTTAAGTTGATATTGTGTTGTATTTTGCTTGTTGCCTGACGATTGTAACCGATTGAAGAAAACTTTCGTACTCAGAGAATCCATGCGTCCTAGATACGTGTATATGTCTTGCAAAATACAGCAATTAAAAGAACGAGCACGCGTTGGATGATTTACATATACCGTGTATGTATATGTATAACTATGATTTATTTAATTTTCAAAGTATAAGTAGCATCAGTGACTAACTTTTACGTGAATTTCCTGTTCATTGTAAAACTGAAGGACTCAGTTGTATAATTCAGTAATAGAGTCAAATTTATTGCTGTAAGCAAAGAATGACGTAAACAGCTAGAAGTAAAATTATTTTTGTTACAGAATGAATTACAAAAAAACTGTAGTTATTTCTGGATATGACAACAGTCTGCAGTTTAGTAGGACGATCCATCTGATAGCTAAGAACCTCAAGGGTTGGAGAAAAGGAAGTAGCTGAGGCAGGACTCACTGCGAGATGAAGCAAGCAGAGATGGTCATGCCATGTTATGAGGAAAAATGAAGACGGACCCACTTGTAAAGCGTGGAGATGTGGCAGGAACAGGAGCAACTCTGAAAATATGACATGATGCAGGACAAATAAGGGCTTGCTAGAAAATGAAGAATGTAGCAAGGACGAAAAAAGAAAAAGAAAAAGAAAATGAGACAGCATGAACCAGTTTGGCTTATTTACTAGTTGGGCCTTCACTACTTCATATGTATTATCTTGTGCATCAGCGTAATTTTCATATAAATCGTTTTATTAACTGGTGTACTGTAGATTATGTGTCGGTAGTCAGTGTCAAGATATTAATTAATTGTGGTAATTTTTCTGACATATAGCCACTTACACAGTAACTGTCATTTGTCATGCTCTCTTAGATCATGCTGAAAGTTTTTAGTCGTATCATACTTTTTTATCACTTATTCATCACTTTATCAAAATTAATCTCCTAATTATTCAATTTATGAGAACGGTAGGGCTTATTTATTGCACATTTAGTTTTAATTTAA
>NC_134815.1:12848308-12862977 GCF_046742065.1 Oratosquilla oratoria | reverse complement strand
TCTAGAGTTTGAGTGTGCTATTCTGTGTTCATCTCTTCATTCTTCTTATTTTATTTTCCAACACACTTCATTTTTTCAAAGGGACAGTCATATTACTTTTTAAATGGTCACAATACTCATGTGTGTACTCAGATGAGAGGTCTCCTTAAGTCCTTAAGGGTTCGCAAGTCTGGACCACAGCAGATCCTGGCTTTTAGGTTTCCATGTATCTGCTTGACACCAAGTTTCCAGTTGTTTAGGTCTCCCATCCCAATATACATACATTTGGTCCAATAATTATATTTGTAAAATACATCAAGTATTAATGTTCAACTCTTGAAAAATATCATTATAAAATTCTCCATATTCTCCAGGGTTATCAATATTTGATGCACAAAGTATTACTATAAATCATCTTCATAGATCCTGCAAGCTATATTTTCCTTAATGTCATTCTAAATGTCCTATTCAATTCTTCCTCTTGGATTCTAAAATGTTTAAAGTTTTAAAACTTGTTTCCCATCCCTGCAGAATCAATTACCCTATATGGACCAGTGTATACCTTGGTGAAAGTTTAATTTATTGGGTGAGGTTGCTGTTGACCATTACTAAATTTCCCTCCCCCAATTTTCAATTCTAGTTTACGAGCTATTTTTGTAGTTGTTGTTACCCTCCATCTCTTGTGAATACATACACCTGCATATGTTTCCTAACTCTTTGGTGTAATACTTTGAATGAGTATTTATCCTATTGGGATATTATAATCATCCATATTATAATATGGGTTTTTGCTCTGCAGTCAACATTTCATATGGCAAGAGTTTTTGTCCCTCCCCAAAAATTATAAAATTGAGGTGTATCCCCAGTTGCTACATTAATTTGATTGTTCAGGGATCACTTAACACAAGGGAATCCAAGTAATCCCATAGTTACCATTCGAAACTATGAGGACTTATTAGGGTCCCTAAGACATATAATTATCTTTTTGTTTTAATCTTTCTACTAATCCTCCATTACTTTGGGGTTGGTTAACCGAGTTATATTGACTTTCCTTGATGTGGAACACATTACATACGGTATTTTCCATAGATGGTGTTATTAAATTCAGATCCCAATTATCTGAAACTCTACCACAAGGATGTTAGGTGTAGATAAAATTACAGATGTATCTGATCTTAGATTTACAGAAGCAATAGTTTCAGCTTTTCTTATTTGATTATGGGTTGTAATATAGCAAAATCTTGAAAAATTAATCAATAAGCAACAAATAGGTATTTAAAGCCGTTTCTCCGGTTAATGGTAAATCCTAATGTATCCATGTGAACACTCTTTCCCAAGGTTTCTGTGGAATGGGATAGGTGAGTTATAGAGAGCAGGTTTTGGTGTATTTACCCCTTCACCTTTACACATTTTACAACACTTTTTCTATATAATCTATATAGAGTTTTCTTCATAACATACCTATCCCCAAAAAGTACTTAAGTTGTGCCTGTCTATAAGTTGTATCCTTTCCAGGATGTGAACTAACTACAATCACTATCATGAAAGTAACTTCAATATCTCATTTACCAGAGTTTGTGGTATAACCAACTTGATTTACTTGACCTCTAGGAAATATCTTTCCCATTTACAAATGTTTTCCTATACAAAATTCCATTAATCAAATGAAAATTCCTCTATTCTTATAACCCCTTTGGTAGCTTTGGAGTATCTCCTCTTGGGTTCATCAAATGCTTGATTATTCGAATCGCATGTCTCAATCCAATCTCTCTGTTCTCTTAATTAACATTCTTTCATCTAAAGTTACTAATTCTTCTATACCCTACAAAACAAAATTAATCAACCCAGTCCCAGTCCATTGGTTGAACTAATGTTTCTAGAAAGTGGATCTGCTACATTCCTTCTACCTACCGGAATATAATTAAATTGAACATCTATAGCACTGAAGTATCGCCAATACCATCTAGCAAGTCCTGCCTCTAAGATTCTTATGCTTAAATAAGTTCTGAATAAGCTGTGTGATCAGTCCAAACTGTTCTGATTGGATACCCTAGTTATCATAATCCCTAAAACTTTCAAAAGAATAAATTACTGCTAAAGTTTCTCTTTCAGTTATGGAATAGTTTTTCCTCTCCGCACTATTACAAAGTCGTGGATGTGTAAGCAATGGGATTTCAAGAGTTCCATTTCTCTCTGTCCTGCATTAGTAATGGCCTCCTAACCCTATGTCAGACGCATCGAGTACAAAGAATAAATTCTTTTTCAGTAGTCGGGAAAAATTTAAAATAGGTGAACTTGTGAGTTTATCTTTTCAACTTGTCAAAAGCTCTTGCTGTTGCGCAGGTCCCCTATATGGAACTTTGAGTCCTTTCTCAACAAATGGAACTTAGTGGATTAGCAATGTCAGCAATAAACTTTTGAAATGAATTTTCTATAATATCCTGTTAAATCTCCCAAAAAGCTCCTAAACCTTGTCTACATTGGTCGGAACTGGAAAATTCTTGACAGCGGTCTACCTTTGAATTTACTGTACTCAGCCCATGTCTGTCTATCTTATGTCCTAAGTAAATGACACTGTCTTGCAAGAACTTACATTTTTTCAAGTTTTACTTTTAACCCAGCCTTCTTCCTAGTCTTGAGAATATCAAATCTAATTTCTTACAAGTGCTCCACTGCAGTCTGAGAAACTATTAAAATGTCATCTAGAAATGACACTGGCAGTGTTTTCCTAACAATCCATCTAGAATAGTATTCATTAATACTCAATGTAAGTTACATGGACTTTTACATAACCCAAATGGCATTCTCATTGAAACTTCATAATGTCCTGTTGTAAAAAGTAGAAAATGCTGTTGAAACTTCTCTGTGAATCTTCATGCAATTCTAATTTGCCAAAAAAGCTGAATTTGATATCTATAGTACTAAAATATCTATTCTCAGTTTCCCAAACTTCTCAAAATGTCACCGATAATGGGTAATGGTAACACTGTCACGGAATGGTTGTTGCTTATTCAGTTCCCTGTAATCAATATCAGGTCGCATAGTCCCCCATCAGACTTTGGTACTAGGATCAACGGAAAATTCCACACACTTTTACTATGTTCAGATAATATCCTCGTGTATACACATTTTCAGTGATGAGTTTATCTACTACAGCTATATTTTAAGAGTGAGGAACTCTGTAGGCTGGTTATGTAGAATAGGTTTGGGTTCCTGGTTTTTAAACTTAATGTGATGTTTTAAAACAGATTGTTTTGCATAAGGCGTCCCCCCCGGCAAAGCAATTGCTTTTTTTATGTTTCATAAGCAAAGCAAATAAAGCCTTCAATCCAACTCTGGGCAATTTGTTGTATTGTAATAATTTTCTTTATATCCTATTTCTTAAGGTCTATGCCTTCTTGTACTGAACAAAATTGATGAAGTTTTGTAATTCTATCTCACTCACTATTCTCATTTTTAAAATCTTAATATGTTTAGTAAACCACACCTGAATATAATCCCTATTGGGGTACGCTTTCTTTAAAACTATCTCTTTATTCATAGTACTTAATATTACTAATACTTGCTACTCTGTTCTTATTTGTCTTATAAATCCATGAGTCCCCACTTCAATCCTTTAAGTTTAACTGATTCTGGGACTGTAAATTACTTTCAGATTTACATTGATTCATTTCAAACACACTTCAAACCTTATTAATTGACATATGGGATGGTAACAATGTCGACCTTGTTAATTCCGCAATCTGCAATTCTCAAGGCATCTCGTGGTTGATAATTTTAGTAATCTCACTCTGGGATTTCCTGAACTTCTGAGTTGGGTTCACACAATTTGTTTTAAACTTTCTGTAGGGTTGGACCGCTCGGCCTTCGCTATCTAGGATAGAAGATGTTATCTAAGGATTCATTGATTCCTGTCACTGGTCCTTAAGTCCCTGGATGATTTATAGAATGGGATTAACTGGTGAACTTCACTAAAATTCCTAAGTCAGCAGGACAAGATTACCATGTTTTCTTTTCTCATAGTTGCAAATCCCTATCAATAAATCTCCTGGAAAAACAGGACTCTTATACCACTATCACTGGATGTACAAATTGTTCATTTGTATATAAAGGCAACTTCTAGCTCAATCATTACCTAATGTTTTTTAACTGATTTCCAGTTATCAACCTTGCAATGTGTAACGGGATTGGTTTCCAACATTTTCACGTCCTGGGTTCAACTGTTTTTAAACTTTACCTAGTAATTATACATTAAACTACAGACCCTGTATCATTAAAAATTTGAATAGGCCTTATTGAACACTTTTACCCCGCAAATGAGAGGTCCTAACAGAAGTTTTACCAACAGTAATTATCCAGTTTTGTCAGTTTCTTTTCATCTCCCTTGCATTTCCCAATAATGGAACATACAATACCGCCTATCGGTATGTATATGGGGAGGTCTGAAATGGTTTATTCTGTGTCTGGGGGTTTTCCTCTTAGCCCTGGGGGTACCCGAAAATTTCGGCATTCATGAGTTCTGTATCCGATTTTATTATGGTAAATACAGAATGGAGGGTTCCTACAATGATACTCATTGTGACCTTCGTATTTGCAATTTCTGCAAATAATCCCATAAAAACATTCTTGTGCCTTGTGTCCCCATGCATTACAATTAAAACATAGGATTCTGGTATCCCTATCCCTAGATGGACTTCTAGCATGCCGCCTATGTCCTACTTCTGTTTTCTTAAACTCTCTAGAGTTCCTATATTGGCTTTGTTGATTTATAGGCATTACATATGGGTTTATTGTTCTGGTCTCACTGTATCCTTGAAGAAGATAATCTACTTCTCCTAAACAGATGTTTGATTTTAAATCTTTGTACAGCCTTTCTGCTGTTAAGTCATCAGAATTCTTTGCCAATAAGCTAAATGTAATCAATTTGATTACCTGTGAGATTTTCATCTTCTCACTAGATCTTTCTATCCAGTCTGAATCTTTCAAGATAGAATTCATGTCTTTTGACCATCTATCTAATCTAGCTAAGTACTCTGTGTCAGTTTCACTTGTCCTAACTTCCTTAATAATTTTTACCAATGATCTAATAGGATCCTGATCACATTTGGACATGAAATGCTTGAGAAATGCTTTCTTGTAATTATCATATTGATTAATTAATTCCATTTGCTGGAAGTTAATGACAAAACCTCGCCCTTCCATGCTCTGGATCTATATTCTCCTTGAGAATCTCAATCTTACGATTCTCATTTGTAATGTTTTTACTAACTATAAGTGTGTCAATGAGGTTCAGGAACTTGTTTACACCATATGTGTTAGACTCTCCTGTGAATTTTGGAATATTTGTATTTGATGTGTGAATTTCGTGTCTCAACACGTTAGAATTCTGAGGGGTACTCATACTTATTACTAATACCTTGCTTTAGCCTGGCTGCTTGCGATGTCGCTTCGTGATGTCAATGTCTGGTTTGACGTCCTTCTACGGTCTTGTCATTCCTCAACGACGTTGTTCCTCCTCCATCACACTCTCTGCCTTGAAGACCGCCTTGTAGATGATGATCTCCTTGAAGAATCTTGAAGAATGCTTGTTCCCAACGTAGCAGTTACTTGAAGTTGTAGATTTCTCTCGTAGTCGTAATACACTCTTGATTTTGGTTGTCTTGTTCCCGTAGACTTCATGCGCCACTTCTCTTCGGAGGTGTTTAACACTCAGTTCATCCCACCGCTGTTCACCACTTTCACCTCCCCTTGTCACCACTGTCACTTAAATTTGACTTGTAATATCACTCGTCTCAAGGCCCCTTGCCTCTCGTTACGTGAGTTTCACTAATATTCAAGTTCCTCTTAAGCAGTAGGCCCAATGCCTTCTTTTTCCTGTAGTCTCACTATTTTCTAGGCCCCATGCCTATTCCTCTCGTCCTTTGGGTTAATAAAAGGGTGGTGAATTTTCTTTCTTCTTTCACTGTAATTTCACCTTCTGCTTACACTCGGGATCTCTTTCTCTCGTCTCTACATCGTCTCCTGATCCTCTCTCGACACCCCCTCTATATCTTCTCTCTCGAGATCCCGTATCCTACGCTAAGCTATCTTCGTCTGACGTCACTAATTTTTCTAAACCAATCTCCAGTTACGTTTCAAATAAATGTCACTCCTTATGGGCGTGACTTTGAATTCATGCACCAATAGTTTTTTCCTCCTCCGCCTTGCACCAAACCGGAAAGCCATTACAATGCCACTAGCTATAATTGTTTACCTCAGCATTAGTCAAACGAAGGTAACCTGCGCTTACAGAGTTATGATTACATAATCGATTATAAAACAGTCACCTCCGTCGGTGTGTTTACATAGACAAAACGTCGCCCTCACATAGACATAACATCGCACTCGAGCAGGCGTCGAGTCTGAATTATTCTAATACCCTAGCTCATTTCCATTCGTACACTACCGGCCTCTTACATATGTATGTATATATATATATGTATGTTATGTATGTGTATTGTGTATATATGTATAATTTATATGTTTTCTATATATGTATGTGTTTATATATATCATGTGTATGTATATATTTGATGTATGTATATATATGTATATATATATATATATATTTGTGTGTATTTATATGTAAATTGTATATATATATATGTATGTATATTTATATGTATGTTATATATATATATGTATGTATATGTAATATATTGTATGTTTATGTATGTTTTATGTGTATGTATATATATATATATATATGTATGTATATATGTATATGTATGTATGTATATGTATGTATGGTATATATATATGTATATGTATATATATATATGTTTGTATATGTATATATTATATGTATGTATATATATGTATTTGTGTTTTTTATACATTTACATATACATATATACTTATACATACATACATACAATACTTACATTTATACATACATACATATACATACATAACTAAATATATATATATACATACATACCATTAATTTACATATACATACATACATATATATATACATACATACATTCATATAGTTACATATATACATATATATATATATATATATATATACATACTATATATACATTACATATATATATACATTATATATTATACATAAAATTTTATATACATACACATATATGATACATATACACATATATATATACTTACTATATATATACATATATATATATATATAACATGCATACATACATACATACATACATACATACATATGTAAGAGGCCGGTAGTGTACGAATGGAAATGAGCTAGGGTATTAGAATAATTCAGACCCGACGCCTGCTCGAGTGCGATGTTATGTCTATGTGAGGGCGACGTTTTGTCTATGTAAACACACCGACGGAGGGTGACTGTTTTATAATCGATTATGTAATCATAACTCTGTAAGCGCAGGTTACCTTCGTTTGACTAATGCTGAGGTAAAACAATTTTAGCTAGTGGCATTGTAATGGCTTTCCGGATTGGTGCAAGGCGTGAGGAGGAAAAAAACTATTGGTGCATGAATTCAAAGTCACGCCCATAAGGAGTGACATTTATTTGAAACGTAACTGGAGATTGGTTTAGAAAAATTAGTGACGTCAGACGAAGATAGATTAGCGTAGGATACGGGATCTCGAGGAGAGAAGATATAGAGGGGGTGTCGAGAGAGGATCAGGAGACGATGTAGAGACGAGAGAAAAGAGATCCCGAGTGTAAGCAGAAGGTGAAATTACAGTGAAAGAAGAAAGAAAATTCACCACCCTTTTATTAACCCAAAGGACGAGAGGAATAGGCATGGGGCCTAGAAAATAGTGAGACTACAGGAAAAAGAAGGCATTGGGCCTACTGCTTAAGAGGAACTTGAATATTAGTGAAACTCACGTAACGAGAGGCAAGGGGCCTTGAGACGAGTGATATTACAAGTCAAATTTAAGTGACAGTGGTGACAAGGGGAGGTGAAAGTGGTGAACAGCGGTGGGATGAACTGGGTGTTAAACACCTCCGAAGAGAAGTGGCGCATGAAGTCTACGGGAACAAGACAACCAAAATCAAGAGTGTATTACGACTACGAGAGAAATCTACAACTTCAAGTAACTGCTACGTTGGGAACAAGCATTCTTCAAGATTCTTCAAGGAGATCATCATCTACAAGGCGGTCTTCAAGGCAAGAGAGTGTGATGGAGGAGGAACAACGTCGTTGAGGAATGACAAGACCGTAGAAGGACGTCAAAACCAGACATTGACATCACGAAGCGACATCGCAAGCCAGCCAGGCTAAAGCAAGGTATTAGTAATAAGTATGAGTACCCCTCAGAATTCTAACGTGTTGAGACACGAAATTCACACATCAAATACAAATATTCCAAAATTCACAGGAGAGTCTAAACACATATGGTGTAAACAAGTTTCCTGAACCTCATTGACACACTTATAGTTAGTAAAAACATTACAAATGAGAATCGTAAGATTGAGATTCTCAAGGAGAATATAGATCCAGAGCATGGAAGGGCGAGGTTTGTCATTAACTTCCAGCAAATGGAATTAATTAATCAATATGATAATTACAAGAAAAGCATTTCTCAAGCATTTCATGTCCAAATGTGATCAGGATCCTATTAGATCATTGGTAAAAATTATTAAGGAAGTTAGGACAAGTGAAACTGACACAGAGTACTTAGCTAGATTAGATAGATGGTCAAAAGACATGAATTCTATCTTGAAAGATTCAGACTGGATAGAAAGATCTAGTGAGAAGATGAAAATCTCACAGGTAATCAAATTGATTACATTTAGCTTATTGGCAAAGAATTCTGATGACTTAACAGCAGAAAGGCTGTACAAAGATTTAAAATCAAACATCTGTTTAGGAGAAGTAGATTATCTTCTTCAAGGATACAGTGAGACCAGAACAATAAAACCCATATGTAATGCCTATAAATCAACAAAGCCAATATAGGAACTCTAGAGAGTTTAAGAAAACAGAAGTAGGACATAGGCGGCATGCTAGAAGTCCATCTAGGGATAGGGATACCAGAATCCTATGTTTTAATTGTAATGCATGGGGACACAAGGCACAAGAATGTTTTTATGGGATTATTTGCAGAAATTGCAAATACGAAGGTCACAATGAGTATCATTGTAGGAACCCTCCATTCTGTATTTACCATAATAAAATCGGATACAGAACTCATGAATGCCGAAATTTTCGGGTACCCCCAGGGCTAAGAGGAAAACCCCCAGACACAGAATAAACCATTTCAGACCTCCCCATATACATACCGATAGGCGGTATTGTGTTCAATATGGGAATGCAAGGGAGATGAAAGAAACTGACAAACTGATAATTACTGTTGGTAAAACTTCTGTAGGACCTCTCATTGCGGGTAAAGTGTTCAATAAGCCTATTCAAATTTTTATTGATACAGGGTCTGTAGTTAATGTAATTACTAGTAAAGTTTTAAACCAGTTGAACCCAGGAGTGAAAATGTTGGAACCAATCCGTTACACATTGCAAGGTGTAACTGGAAATCAGTTAAAAACATTAGGTAAGATTGAGCTAGAAGTTGCCTTATATACAAATGAACAATTGTACATCCCAGTGATAGTGGTAGAAGAGTCTGTTTTTCCAGGAGATTTATTGATAGGATTTGCAACTATGAGAAAAGAAACCATGGTAATTTGTCCTGCTGGACTTAGGAATTTTAGTGAAGTCACAGTTAATCCCATTCTTAAATCAACCAGACTTAAGACCAGTGACAGGAATCAATGAATCCTTAGATAACATTTCTATCCTAGATAGCGAGGCCGAGCGGTCCAACCCTACAGAAAGTAAAACAATTTGTGAACCCAACTCAGAAGTTCAGGAAATCCCAGAGATTACTAAATTATCAACCACAGATGCCTTGAGAATTGCAGATTGCGGATTAACAAGGTCGACATTGTTACATCCCATGTCAATTAATAAGGTTGAAGTGTGTTTGAAAGGAATCAATGTAAACTCTGAAGTAATTACAGTCCCAGAATCAGTTAAACTTAAAGGATTGAAGTGGGACTCAGGGATTTATAAGACAAATAAGAACAGAGTAGAAGTATTAGTAATTAATACTATGAATAAAGAGATAGTTTTAAAGAAAGGTACCCAAATAGGATATATTCAGGTGTGTACTAAACCTATTAAGATTTTAAATGAGAATAGTGAGGAGATAGAATTACAAACTTCATCAATTTGTTCAGTACAAGAAGGCATAGACTTAAGAAATAGATATAAAGAATTATTACAATCAACTAATTGCCCTGAGTTGGATGAAGCTTTATTTGCTTTGCTTATGAAACATAAAAAAGCAATTGCTTTGCCGGGGGACGCCTTAGGCAAAACAACTGTTTTAAAACATCACATTAAGTTAAAACCAGGAACCCAACCTATCTACATACCAGCCTACAGAGTTCCTCACTCTAAATTAGCTGTAGTAGATAAACTCATCACTGAAATGTTATCACAGGATATTATTGAACATAGTAAAAGTGAGTGGAATTTTCCGTTGATCCTAGTACCAAAGTCTGATGGGACTATGCGACCAGTTATTGATTACAGGGAACTGAATAAGCACACCATTCGTGACAGGTTACCATTACCCATTATCGGTGACATTTTGAGAAGTTTGGGAACTGAGAATAGATATTTTAGTACTATAGATATCAAATCAGCTTTTTGGCAAATAGAATTGCATGAAGATTCAAGAGAGTTCACAGCATTTTCTACTACAACAGGACATTATGAGTTCAAGAGAATGCCATTTGGGTTATGTAATAGTCCATTAACTTACATGAGATTAATGAATACTATTCTAGATGGATTGTTAGGAAACACTGCCAGTGTATTTCTAGATGACATTTTAATAGTTTCTCAGACTGCAGTGGAGCACTTTAAGAAATTAGATTTGATATTCTCAAGACTAGGAGAAGCTGGGTTAAAAGTAAAACTTGAAAAATGTAAGTTCTTGCAAGACAGTGTCATTTACTTAGGACATAAGATAGACAGACATGGGCTGAGTACAGTAAATTCAAAGGTTGACGCTGTCAAGAATTTTCCAGTTCCGACCAATGTAGACAAGGTTAGGAGCTTTTTGGGGATTAACAGGATATTATAGAAAATTCATTCAAAGTTATGCTGACATTGCTAATCCACTAAGTTCTTTGTTGAGAAAGGACTCAAAGTTCATATGGGGACCTGCGCAACAGCAAGCTTTTGACAAGTTGAAAGATAAACTCACAAGTTCACCTATTTTAATTTTCCCCGACTATGAAAAAGAATTTATTCTTTGTACTGATGCGTCTGACATAGGGTTAGGAGGCATACTAATGCAAGAGAGAAATGGAACTTTGAAACCCATAGCTTACACATCCAGACTTTGTAATAGTGCGGAGAGAAACTATTCCATAACTGAAAGAGAAACTTTAGCAGTAATTTATTCTTTAGAAAGTTTTAGGGATATGATACTAGGGTATCCCATCAGAGTTTGGACTGATCACACAGCTATTCAGAACTTATTTAAGCATAAGAATCTTAGAGGCAGACTTGCTAGATGGTTTGCGATACTTCAGTGCTATGATGTTCAATTTAATTATATTCCGGGTAGAAGGAATGTAGCAGATCCACTTTCTAGAAACATTAGTCAACCAATGACTGGGACTGGGTTGATTAATTTTGTTTGTAGTATAGAAGAATTAGTAACTTTAGATGAAGAAATGTTAATAAGAGAACAGAGAGATGATGAGACATGCGATTCAATAATCAAGCATTTGATGAACCCAAGAGGAGATCCTCCAAAGCTACCAAAGGGGTATAAGATAGAGGAATTTCATTTGATTAATGGAATTTTGTATAGGAAAACATTTGTAAATGGGAAAGATATTTCTAGAGGTCAAGTAAATCAGTTGGTTATACCACAAACTCTGGTAAATGAGATATTGAAGTTACTTCATGATAGTGATTGTAGTTCACATCCTGGAAAGGATAAAACTTATAGACAGGCACAACTTAAGTACTTTTGGATAGGTATGAAGAAAACTATATATGATTATATAGAAAAGTGTGTAAAATGTGTAAAGGTGAAGGGAAATACACCAAAACCTGCTCCTATACTCACCTATCCCATTCCACAGAAACCTTGGGAAAGAGTTCACATGGATACATTGGAATTACCATTAACCGAGAACGGCTTTAAATACCTATTTGTTGCTATTGATTATTTTTCAAGATTTTGTATATTACAACCCATAATCAATAAGAAAGCTGAAACTATTGCTTCTGTAATCTATGATCAGATAATCTGTAATTTTACTACACCTAACATCCTAGTTTCAGATAATGGGACTGAATTTAATAACAAAATCTTGGAAAATCTATGTAATGTGTTCCACATCAAGAAAGTCAATATACTCGTTAACCATCCCCAAAGTAATGGAGTAGTAGAAAGATTAAACAAAAAGATAATTATATGTCTTAGAACCCTAATAAGTCCTCATAGTGTAACTTGGGATACTTGGATTCCTTGTGTTAAGTGTACCCTGAACAATCAAATTAATGTAGCAACTGGGGATACACCTCATTTTATAATTTTTGGGGAGGACAAAACTCTGCCATATGAAATGTTGACTGCAGAGCAAAAACCCATATATAATATGGATGATTATATATCCAATAGGATAAATACTCTTCAAAGTATTCACCAAAGAGTTAGGAAACATATGCAGGTGTATTCACAAGAGATGAGGGAACAACAACACAAAATAGCTCGTAAACTAGAATTGAAAATTGGGGAATTAGTAATGGTCAAAGCAACCTCACCCAATAATAAACTTTCACCAAGGTACACTGGTCCATATAGGGTAATTGATTCTGCAGGTGGAAACAAGTTTAAACTTAAACATTTAGAATCAAGAGAAGAATTGATAGGACATTTAGATGACATAAGGAAAATTAGCTTGCAGATCTATGAAGATGATTATAGTAATACTTTGTGCATAAATATTGATAACCCTGGAGAATATGGAGAATATTATAATGATATTTTTCAAGAGTTGAACATTAATCTTGATGTATTTTACAGATAGTATTGACCATTTGTATGTATTTGGGATGGGAGACCTAAACAACTGGAACTTGGTGTCAAGCAGATACATGGAAACCTAAAGCCCAGGATCTGCTGTGGTCAGACTTGGAACCTTAAGGACTTAAGGACCTCTCATCTGAGTACACACATGAGTATTGTGACCATTTTAAAAGTAATATGACTGTCTTTGAAAATGAAGTGTGTTGAAAATAAATATGAAGAATGAACAAGAATAGACACTCAAACTCTAGATTAGTGTGTTTTGCAAATTAATTGCTATTGAAAAGATGATAAACCATTGAAAGTTAGTGCTCATAGTGAATTTTCTAATCAATTACATCCTTACTGTAGAGAATCTAAGAGAAAGCATGATCTCTTTTGTGTTCCGAGAGGCTTCGCATGAACTCTCTGGTTAGGAATATGTCTGTTATGAACAATTGTCATTACCAACGAATTTTGGTAGACCAGATCCCTCATTGTAACATACAAGGATCTCATTACCTGTTTTTCCCTAACAAGACAAAGGTATCAATAAATTGTCCCGGGTTGAGTCCTAAATTGGATTTGGTTGAAGGTCTTGTCTCTATTCAAGATAACTGCGAATTGCATGCAGACACTATTTCCACCATTTCTAATACCCTTAATACAATGCATTTAACCGAGGACACCTACATTTCAACCTTCAACTTCACATTGCCTGAAAACTCTCCTCCCTTGAAAATTAAGAGAAGACCATTGTCAAGATCTCCCTCAAATGAATTACCTATGCTACCAATCCTTATCATACCCTTACTTTCAGTGTTAGTGGCAGCACTGATTGCTTTTGTTGTATTCCGGAGATTGGCTCTGTCAAAGCAAATCAACCATGTAACCGCTTAATTCAATGCCTTATATATATTGACATGCATGTTATTCACATTTATAGGTATTATGTTTATGTATTATTCCCAATTTATTGCATGAATGATGTATTTTGGAAGGTAGATTAACAATTACGCAAGGGTAGATTAGCTTATTCTAGAAATATATTAGCAAGCCCTGTAAGAGGGAAATAAGAAATTGGTCGGGACGACCAAGGGTAGCTGCCGAGCCCTGTAAGAGGCCGGTAGTGTACGAATGGAAATGAGCTAGGGTATTAGAATAATTCAGACTCGACGCCTGCTCGAGTGCGATGTTATGTCTATGTGAGGGCGACGTTTTGTCTATGTAAACACACCGACGGAGGTGACTGTTTTATAATCGATTATGTAATCATAACTCTGTAAGCGCAGGTTACCTTCGTTTGACTAATGCTGAGGTAAACAATTTTAGCTAGTGGCATTGTAATGGCTTTCCGGATTGGTGCAAGGCGGAGAAGGAGGAAAAAACTATTGGTGCATGAATTCAAAGTCACGCCCATAAGGAGTGACATTTATTTGAAACGTAACTGGAGATTGGTTTAGAAAAATTAGTGACGTCAGACGAAGATAGCTTAGCGTAGGATACGGGATCTCGAGAGAGAAGATATAGAGGGGGTGTCGAGAGAGGATCAGGAGACGATGTAGAGACGAGAGAAAGAGATCCCGAGTGTAAGC
>NC_134815.1:12808308-12843308 GCF_046742065.1 Oratosquilla oratoria | reverse complement strand
TCTGGTATGCCAGCTTTCTCGTGCGTCTCCTTCCACTCTCTTCACTCGTGAGTTTGTGTGTGTGTGTGTGTGTGTGTGTGTGTGTGTGTGTGTGTGAGAGAGAGAGAGAGAGAGAGAGAGAGAGAAGGGGGGGGTAAATACAGAGGTGCCTCGACGTCTTTTGTACAGAGTGCTTTCGCTGGAATGATTTTGTCCCCGACTGTCCCGCGAGTGTCGAGGTCTGCTGCCAATTCGTGAACATCAACTCCGGCCATATGTTCATGTGGCACAATTCCCTGGTGGCGATCCTAATCACAGTTTTTTCTTCCTTCGGGGGGCGAGGACGAAGAGAACATCCAGAGGACGCATAGTTGGAGCAAATTGACAGAACCTAGAGTTGTTTGGGATGGGGGGTGGGGCTGCATGGGGGGGTAGGGAATGGCGTCGACGTGTGAAGTTAAACAACGCACCCTCCGGCGTATCCTCTCCATTGACATTTATATAGACGTGACACATACTCACATCCCCTGGGCTGGGAAAGTACAAGATCACTCGCACATAGGCTTCCGGTGCGTGCGCTTGCCTCATATCAGAAACTCCTTTACTCTCCGATCCCTTCTTCATAAGATCCACCGCTGTGAGCAAGTCTCCACATCCATGGGGCAGGTTTGCTAATATGAAGAGGAAAATGAAGAGGAAGGCCTTCCCTTACTAGACCAAGAAGAAAATCTCATCCTCTTGATTAGCATCAAAGTTTCTCGTCCTTGACACGCGCGCGCGTGCGGTGTGTCGTCACAAGGCCTGTTTACCAGCTGGGTGCACGGGGGAGGGAGATGGGTAGCGAGAGGAAACGGAGAGACGGGGAGGGGGGGGGGAGAAGAGGTGAAGAGAGAGAGAGAGAGAGAGAGAGAGAGAGAGAGAGAGAGAGAGAGAGAGAAAGAAGGACCGATACATCACCCTGGTCTCTGATGCGAAGACTGAAAAAATGTCATCTGTGAATGAAGGCAGGGACCAAGCATATCTGATCACCTTGTTCGTCAAATGCACGGACAAAGGGCTAAGTAGCCACTCCACCCTCCGAGTGGCCATGGGGATCAAAGCAAAAGTGTGAACAAATCTCAAACATGACAACTGGAATGTGTAAGCTAAATACTCACGACCAGAATCAAACCAAAATACGTTCACACGAAGAGACCTCAAATGTGTGGGAGTAGAGTCGGGTACGTAGCAATTATCTCGGCCGTACATGACATAACAGGTAAGACATATGTGAACACTCGTGTATGTGAGAGAGAGAGAATGCACATGACCCCAAGTTTATCCTTTTCCTGTATATTACATGTAAGCAAACACGCACAAATATACATACATACACACACACACACCGGATCTGGCAACGTCCCAGTTAAAGTTCTCTTAATGTTGGAGGCTAACACGTACTTCAACCACCTGCTGCCATCTGCTTGCTTGGCTACTTACGTAAAACCCTTAAAGACACAATTCATGCTCGACGTGCTCTCTCAAGGCCAACCTCCGCCTACGCCGTCCCAACCTCCACCAACACCTTGATCGCTCTGCCGAGGGAAGCCTCTATTGACGCTATAATATTGTACTCCAGCTCCACTCTCCAACGTAATTCCCATCCAGAGCATTTATGGCCACTGCACTGCAGGCTCAATAACTCAACATAGCTACTTCACACACGTACACACACAAACTGGAAAATACACGAATCAAATTTTAAACAAGATAATTGCAAATCAAGGTCATAGATAAGGTCTGTACATGAATTTGAGGCTAGGTATGACACTGGAGTAGGGGACGGGATTTAACGAGTTTTGCACCTTTCCTGTATAGTACAATTAGGTAAATGCACACGCACATATTGTACATACAGCTAATCCCTCTCACCCATGGGACTGGGAGCCTACGGTAGAACCAACATCGCAGCAGCTTGATTCGAGGTACTCCTTCGGATTTCTCAACGAAGGTGATCAATGCTCTCCCTCCCGACCTCCTTGACGATAAGGAAAGAGTGTATAAGGGAGTTAATGGAGTGGAACAAATTTAGAAGGAGGCGGAGGGTCGGCAGGGGCTGTCAAGAGGAAGTCAGCAACCGTAAACAAGTACTTTCTATTCATTGAATACGAAATTGCCGTCTGGGTGACACGTAGGTTCTACAGTAATGTAAGCTAAATATATTACGAACCTTGGAACGGGAAGATAGTGTCGATACCTTGGCATGGGATCTGGGGAGTAGGCCATCAACCGAATAAAATCGCCCGAGCAAATGTAAAAAGTCGCCAATACAAGTGATGGTGCTAACCTTAACCTACTTACAAAAGACCGCCAGCCTTCCTAATTCGGACTGCCGAGGTTAATGCCTACATCAATGATGTCCCAACAGCCTTCAACCGTCTTGCCCTTTCATAAAAGAGCACAAAACAGTACTGTACACAATATTACGCCGTTGCCAAGTCTCTGCCGTGGCCCATTTAGCAGTTATCCGGGCCAGCGTGAGATTCTCCCGCGCGCGCAAACACCGCCGCATAGCAACAGAAACTTGTCAAAACGTCATCAACGGTTATTTTTTAACATATCGATTGCACGTCATCTAATACATTTTGGAACGCACAGTCATGAGCGTCCGTAGGATTAAGGAGAGAGAAAAAGGGAGGGGGGGGGGGTTAAAACAGTAAACGTTATTTATCTGCTGTCTTTCTTTCCAACGTCACATGCTTTACACATCAGATTGTACATGTTTACAATTCCGTCGTACCGTAAAAACCCGTGAATTGCGGTTGTTCGGATATCTTTCGACACTTCTAATCTCTCACAGATTTCCAGGGGGGGTAGGGGGGGAGCAATTATCCCCCTCATGTTCCCCGAACACCCAAGCAAGAGCGGCAAGATCTCGCTCTCGCAACAGCACAAGAAACAAAAATAGGATGGATTGGTCAACGATAAAGTCACGTCCGGAAAGATCAAAACACAATAAACAAGTCTACCCCTTCACTACCGGGTGACCTTTCTCCTTTCATTCCGCCTGACGCCAGCATATTACCATTCATCTCCGCCCCCCCCCCCACCCACCGAGCGAGGAGGTTAAGAGCGGCAGTGAAGAAAAGGGGAGGCTGGATAGGCAGAGAATGGAGGGACGATGATACAACACGGGTAAATGCGGCGAGACTGCGAGAAGCAAAATCAATATGAACTGTGAAATAGACAGGGGAGGGAGGGAGGGGGAGCGAGAAATCGTAGAAAGAGATATGGGGAGGGATATATATATATATATATATATATATATATACAGATATATATATATATATATATATATATAGAGAGAGAGAGAGAGAGAGAGAGAGAGAGAGAGGAGGGGGAGAATGAAAACGAGAGGTAGGGTGCTACACTGCCAAAGCCAGCTGTGGGGGACTAGGATCTGGGCCAAATGTGCCAGTGCAACACCGACGGGATGCAGGAGTGGCGACTGTGACAAGGCAAACATGTTGCAAAGCCTCCCTCACAGCCACGAGAGAGAGAGAGAGAATATAAAAACAGGCTGTCTCTCAAAACAACTGCCTCCCAATACAAAAATAGCTTAGGAGCCCTCTCCGTAGCGCATTGAAGAGACCACGCCCACCAACACACCAAGATTTCTTTCCGTGCATGGCGGCAGTTGGCCTTTTCCCCTCTGGCTGTTTCACCCACTTTCGTGGCACTCCCTGGGAAGCGTGGGAGTCAAGTGTCCGAGCATGAAGAACTCCCTGCCAAAGAATCCATCTAACACATTCTTCTCGTTTACTCCAACTCGTGTATCTGCATGAGAGAGAGAGGTAGGAAGGGTGAGGGGGAAGGAGGGAAAGAAAGAGGGGTAGCGAGGGTGGGAGAGAGAGAAAGATGGGAGGGTGCGAGAGACAGAAAGATGGAGATGGAGGGGGAGGGAGAGAGAGAGGCGAGGGTGGGAGACGGGAGAAAGGAGGGAGGGAGAAAGGAGGGAGGGAGAAAGGAGGGAGGGAGAAAGGAGGGAGGGAGAAAGGAGGGAGGGAAAGAGGAGGGAGGGAGAAAGGAGGGAGGGAAAGAGGAGGAAGGGAGAGAGGAGGAAGAAAAGGAGGAGGAAGGGAGAGAGGAGGAAGAGAAGGAGGAAGGGAGAGAGGAGGAAGGGAAGGAGGAAGGGAGAGAGGAGGAAGGGAAGGAGGAAGGGAGAGAGGAGGAAGGGAAGGAGGAAGGGAGAGAGGAGGAAGGGAGAGGAGGGAGAGGAGGGAGAGGAGGAAGTGAAGGAGGAAGGGAAGGAGGAGGAGGAGGAAAGGAGGAGGAGGAGGAGGAAGGTAAAGAGGAGGAAGGGAAAGAGTAGGAAGGGGAAGAGGAGGGAGACAAAATTTGTTGCAGTAGCTATTCTGTGTTGGCTATGCCAATTCATGCAATGGATAATTTTTGCATCAGCCATAGATTGGCTGACATATCTGGCCAATATCAAGAGTGGAACCCATGTGCCCTCATTATCCATTCACAATATCTGATGACTGGGTCATTTTCTAGAGTAATTACTAAAACACCAACTTTGTAAATGGAAATTTGTAAACAAAATGCCTTGAATTCTAGGTAAGTTGCAGAGAAACACACTCTTTGCATCATCCGTTTTCCTTACATAAAGCTGTCACCACACTTTAAAACATTTACTCTACTGAAGTATCCATATATACATATTTCACCTGACCCAAAAAGTATTATGTAACAACTGCTGAAAATTTATAGGAACAAATTTTGAAAAGCAGGATCTTTATACTTTACATTACGAGTATATCTTAAGGCTATACAAGTTTTGTAAAACTAGGTAAACATAACATTGACAGACCACAACCGAAGAGAGGCAAGTCAGCATTACAAATGAATCTCACCATTATGGCAGCAATACTAATTGTCTTGAGTTTCACTGACTGAAACCCACAGTCCCAAAGCAGCTGGCAATGGTCCTTGGGCTCTCTCTGGGAAGAATCTTTGGAATGACATTTTTCATGATTTGCAAGTAAATTTGTCACTGGGCTGTTGTTACAGGAGTGAAGCAGTTGCCAGCTCTCCTTATGTGAATGAGTGAAGGAAAGGCTCTCAAAAGTTGATAAGCAATCTTGGGCCTGGTTCAATCAGCACACCATCCCCTTTGAGGCTGCACCTCCAGAAGCAAGGACGTTGATGGGTTTTTGAAGATGGGCGACAGGGAGGGGATTCTCTCAGACATCCATTTTGCAGGACCCATCATTAGTCCCCCCCTTATGTTATATATACTAGGTTTTGAAGCACAAAAATAAGCATTTTTAAAAGTTTAGAATGGTTGTACCTAGTGCCTTAGCAATCTCAAGACTTGTAAATACAAATGTCAGGTTTATTGTACACAAATAATAATAGCAATATTAATAATAATAAATGCATATATATATATATATATATATAAATACATATACTCACACACACACATGCATGTTGCCTGTTAACTGGAGGCCAAGGGTCTTATGCACGAGAGACTAGTCAACAGACCAATTAGTTTACAATACTGTAACAAGTTTACCTAGACCTACCCATTTGTGTCCACGAGTATTAGACTGTTCCCACATCCGACCATTTTACTGCAGTATTGGTATATACTTATGGCTCTTTTAAACTGGAAATGCCAATGGCATACACTTAATTAACCCAAAGAAAAACTACACACAAATAGGTGAAAAAGGAAAAATGGTAAAATTTTACTTCTGTGCATAAGAGAATGTAGTTATTGTAAATCATAATTATCAGCTACAATTAGTCAAAATTCAAGTTCATGGATGCTACTGTGACTGTCTCAAGCTACTATTCTCGGCAAGTTCTTTCTATTGGCATTGCTCAGGTAAACCTAGCCTGACCCCCTGTTCCAACAACTTCAGAGCAACTCCACTCGGCCCTTTGCATCATTTTTTTTTTTTCATAATTTGTCAAACAGTGGGTCTATTATTAATTGCTTCTGGTAATTTCCTACCATGTATTTTCATTAGAAACATCTCACAACAAAAAGGTGGAAATCCCTACAACTACATCATGCTCAGAATAAAAAAAAAAAATACTCATAATTATACATGAAAAAGTGATTAGCAAATCTTTTCAAGGAACACTTGCTTTGGTACTGAAGAACATGAGTCTTCACATGACATAATGATAATTAATACAAGAGTCATCATTAATCAAACTTGCTTAGTCATACTCAGTGGGCGAATAAAACGTCTAAATCTAGGAATACTGATAAATTGGTTAAAATTGTAGGTAGAGGTAGTTCGTCTTACAAATAAATGAGAAAAATGGTGTTAAAAAAAAAAAAAAAAAAAAACTTACCGCCCAAGAATGTTACTATCCACAGTTTCAAAGTTGAGGGCATTGTTGATGGCATCAAATCCCGTGGTTTCAGGAAGTAGTTTCATTGTGACGTTTTGGATGTTTACGTTTTCAAAGCAGCAATGACTTTTACCGATAGTTCTTCAAAGACTGTTGGCTGTCACCACGATGCTGATACGGATATCCAAATAGAAGTAGATCCCAATACACAATAAGATTCAAATTTCTTCTCTAAAGAAGAATCTAAACCGAAAGATATCAAATGTATTATGTCCAACTAAAGCTTTGAGGTCAGGCACGTTAAATGGAGTCAGCAATTTTACTGAGCGTTTATATGAAAAGTAATACCCTCAGGAACCGAATTTATATTCAAGGGCTGTTCAGACAATGGGTGATCTTCTCAAAGCACTGACAGAATCGTTAAACAATCTCGAAGGAACTAGTGACGAGGGACACGGCGGCGGGGGCGAAGGTGTCAATTTTGAAAAATGACCGAAAATAAGAATAAGAGTTCCCAAGGAAAGGTTCGACTTGTAAACTTCGTCAAAAGTAATGACCTCCTTCTGCAAGGAGCACATAATAACTTCTTTCAACGATGTGTCACAAAAAGAAGGCGTTTGCCCTTCTACAGCTGACGACGGTTTCGGACGGGTCCTTTGAGCGGGAACAAACGTCTTAGCGTTTATTCCAAATATTCCCCTTGACCTTGAAATATACAACCAAAGTTGTTGCCAGTAATTGATATAAAAATCAATCACCTGTTCTTAATTTGTTCTTATTACGTTGGAGTATATTTAAATCCACGATCAGTGCAAGAGATCTACTTCCACCCTGATTCTTCCAGCCACTGGCACTGGCGGTTTGTGTTGCGCAAATTTACCGATCGTGTTAAGGTTGTCAACAGTTATATATATAAATTATTTATTCTTCTACCGTGAAACTCCAAGAAAAAACAAAACAAATATTCTATGAAAAACATATAATCAGAAGTTAATATTCATATTATTAATATGTGATTTGATATCAAAATAGTAAACCAAATATTGTGATTAGAATATACTGCTTCGTACATCGACCATCGTAACTTGTCCAACATTTTTCACATTATTATCCATATTTTCTTAATTATGAGTGTGTATACTATTTTCTATAGTAACATTAATAAATTAACATATCATTTTTACATTGAAGACACTGTATAGTCTTCAATTTTTTTTACATTAAAAATGATTACCCTAAACATGCATTATTGTGTACATTACGAAGACGCAGTCTGAAGGTGTAGAAAATAGCTCGGCATATCTTCAATAAAGCCTTATTGATTAGGCTTACCTGATCCATATATGTCGGGAGATATTCTGTCAGTCTTCGGTAGACCTATTGATTATTTTGTATATTTATTAAAGTGAGGTTAGAGGATGGTTAGAAATTTATTTTTTCCTTTTATACCACTTGTAGAAACTAATCTCTAGACTTATTCTAAATTTTATTAACTGTGGTTATATTTCATATACATAAGCAATGGTTATCTATGATACAAATATAGGCTCAATTAGGCATAACCTAGATCTGGGAACATTTAAGTCTTATAAACTACGTATTCATCTGGATTTACCAGATGTAAACACATTTTTCATTTCTTTCGAAGATTATTTTTTTATGGAATAGATTAGGAGCTACTGGACAGCTTAGTTTCATGTTGAATAGCTGTAATGCGTGATTTTGGAATTTTATCCATAGTAGTTATAGCCTACCTTTATTAACTGCTTCCAAACCGAGTTTTTTTTTTTTTTTTTTTTTTTGCTTTAATCCTGGCTTCCATCAAGACAGCTTTCATTTCCATAGGACCCTTTCAGTAGCAAAGAGGTTATAGTCTAATGTTTATCCACATAAAGCCATATCAGTACTATTATCACTGCATTCTTATTCATATGAATATAAATGATGAACTTGACAGACCCTATAATTTTTAGCCGACCACACTCCGGACCTCAAGGGTATTTTTTTTTTTTTATGTGTTCTTGTTCGTTTTATACATGTTTTGCAACGCGCATTACTCGATTTATTAGTGCTCCCCACCCAAAAACCCCGATTTCCCAGAGGTCCCCCCAGATCGTTGGCGAGATGTAGGCATTGGTGCATAACTTCAATAATTTATTACTTGAAAAGTATGCATTTGCGACGAATATGATGTACACCATCGTTCATATCACAACATTTCTCACCAGAAACACATAAGCCACGTATCAAAATCATTGGTTGGGTGAAAATATAAATTGACCATTTTTAAACTGAGATTACATTTTACATAGATTTTTGTGATAACTGATTAATATTACATATATGTTTCATTTTTTATATAACCAAATATATGAGAGAATATATAAGAATAGGGATGACCAAAAGGCACTAGGGCCTATCTGTATCATATTGCTTATTTCTATACTTGAGTCCCATATATTTGGTATTTTTTCTTTTCACCCATCTTCAAAACTTGTCAACACCCTCACCTATAAAGGGGTGATATTCAGTCTCTAGACAAGATCTCTATCAACCATGACAGTATTTCCTCCACATTTTCACATAAAGAGAGCTGACAACTGATGATTGTTCCCCTATTCTTACTACTGCAAACTAGTGACACAAACATTCTTACATTAAAATAATGCAGACAGTAAGCCAATATTTCTTCCTAGAAATCTATGGAAGGGCCCAAGACCATAAGCAGCCAGTGTGGGACTGCATATTTCCAGTTTATGAGACTCGGGGCAACAATCATTATAGACCAATGAATAATATAATTGCTTCATTATCATCTCATGCAGAAAACAATGACTTGACAGGGGTCTAGGGACATAGCTTCTAGCTATGATCTGACAGTAAGACTAGCCTTCAGATATAAGGATTAGAGGCAGTGGATAATGGAGAGTTCACAGGGAAGAAGGTAAGTAAATTTGTCATCAGTGAGGTAAGATGGAAATTATATGAAAGAGAAAAAAAGAGGGTGATTAATGATAATTGGGAAAACCTCAGAATTTTAAGAAAGTGGATAGCAGCAAGGGAAGAGAATGAGGTAGCAAAATTAATGATGGAGAAAATATAGGGTGATGTGCATAATTATGGAAGTGATGGGATAGGAATTGTATGGACAAAAGTGGAAATATGTGATAAAAGAATGGTGATAGAAATATATGGACTGAAGGGGGTTTCTGAGGATAGATACCTTTGCCTAGTGGATTTATGGTACTTCAACAGAGCAGGAACAGCTTGAAGATCAATCTATCAAGTGCCCTGGTTTTCTCTTGCAGACCTACAGGTAACTGGTCAATTGTTCAACCCATAAATCACTCAATGAAGAGGTTTTGTGTTGTTTTCTGGTAAGGGTGATCTGTCTTCTGAATGAGGATTACATCTGGGGCAACTGGAATCCTTTGCCTTGGTACTGTTTTAATACAGGGTGGTAATCTGAACATAGGTGTGCCAATGTAGTTTATACTTGTCTTGGGAGACCCCAGTGTTAACAGGAAGACTTTTAGTCAGACATTGTCCTGACACATATCATCTGTGACAACTCCAACTGCAGGTGCAGCCCCATGGTAATAACCATTCCTGGGACTAGGCCTAGTGTCTCATTTTCAAACAGCTTTTACTGTTGCTGCCACACATCTTTTGCTATTTTTCTCACCTTTTTCACATAATGAGGATAGACACCTAGTGACCACTTTCCATTTTCTGCTACTAATTGGGGACACAAACTAATCCAGACCTCTACGCATGTTATAATTGTCTATCTATATACCAGACTCCCCCCCTTATAAATGTAACGATAATTATAATTGTTGTCTAAGGTTTCACTGATTGGAAACTGAAAGCCTCAAGGTCGCTATCAACAGTCCTTGGACACTTCCCAAATTCTCTTTAGGAAGAAACTTTGGACTGTTACCTTTGTTGCATTACTGTGAGTGTTCCTATGTCACTGGCAGGAAGTAATGAAAAGGGAGCAGTCACTAGTTTTCAGTTGTCCATATATGAAAAAATGTAAGAATACTGTTGATTTTGATAGATCTGTAGTCCAGTTTAAAGATTGTGCCAGCCCCTTAGGTCCCTTAGAGCTGCACCTGTACTTGGAGGTGAGAGGATGGTGGCTCGTGAAAATGGGTAACAGGATGATTTTCTGTCATCCATTTTCTAGGCCCATTACCTGGAGGTAGCCATCATTGGTTCTTGTTATAAATGTAACAGTCTATGATATATGAATATGCAATACAGCAGATGTAAATCTTGGATTAATATAAACTGCACAATACTTGCAAACTAATATTAGACCACATTTTGGACCTATTATACAAACAATCCCAGCATGAATCACCCCTACACTAAACAAACACAACATCAACAAACTATAACTCAGCATAACCATTATAGAAAACATACAAATTTACAAATGTCTATATGTACATCATACATGTAATTCACATACAAGAAGCATACATACATGTACCAAAAGCTTTTTTCCCCCTTACATGGGGGGGTAGCCAAAAAAGGAAAAGGCATAGAAATCACTCCCACCCATTTCATTTCCCATATATTCCACTCCCCTCCACCCTCCTCCTTCCCTCCTATCTTAGCACCTCATGGATGATGGGTCATCCCTGCATCCCGTCCACTGCCCTGGGTCAGAAGCAGTGTCGCAAAACACAGCACATCCACAGCAAGGCCGCTTCATAAATTCGGCGACCCCCCCCCTCTCCATCCCCTCATGCAGAAAAGGAGAAGACGGGGAGAAATCCCTTCGGGCTGCGTCAAATTTTTTCTCATACTTCCTCACCACCCACCTCCCACCCACTCCCCCTTATGCATCACAGCCTCATCTATACACAACCCTTCTCCATTCACCCCTATCTTCTGTCCTCTCCTGTCCTTCCTCTACAGACATTCCTCTCTTTTGTAAAGCCCCTTTCACCCCATCCATCCATCTCATCCTAGGACACCCCCTCATATTCACTCCTTCCACCTCTGCCTTCCACACTTCTTTTACTAATCTTTCTTCACTCATTCTTTCCATGTGTCCAAACCATCCTAATACTCTTTCATCAATCCTATCTCCCAGCTCCCTTTCCACCCCTGTTCTCCTCCTCACCTTATTTCTCACTCTGTCTAGCCTAGTAACCCCTATCATACTTTTCAGACATTTCATCTCAAACACATTCAAACTCCTCTCTTCCTCTCTCATGTTCCATGTTTCTGCCCCGTACACTGCTGTTGGCACAATCACCCCTTCATATAACCTCCTCTTAGCATCCATTCCCAGATATCTATTTCTCATTACACTTTTTAATCCACCAAGGCATTTTCTCGCTTCTCTCAACCTACATTCTACCTCCACCCCCACTCCTCCCTTTCCAGTCACATTTGCACCCAAGTATCTGAAACTATCCACTTCCTCCAGTTTCTCACCCTTAATGCTCATTTCCAGCCTACTGTCACTCTCTCCCCTTGTACATCTCATCACCTTACTTTTGCTCACATTTATCTTCAGCTTCCTTCTTTCACACACCTTCTCAAACTCTGTCACTAACTTCCTCAATCCCTCCTCTGATCCTGCTACAAATGCAGTGTCGTCAGCAAACAACAGCTGGCTCACCTCCCACTTTTCTCCATTTTCTTTAATCATCTTCAACCCCTGACACACTACCCTTGCATTCACCTCTCGCACAACCCCATCCATGTAAAGATTGAACAGTCAGGGCGACATAACACACCCCTGATGAAGTCCCACCTTTACCTCAAACCATTCACTCTCTCCATTTCTAATCCTAACACAAGCTCTACTACTCTCGTAAAAACTCTTGACTGCTCTTAACAGCTTTCCTCCTATCCCATATATCTGCAGTATTTCCCACAGTGCCTTCCTGTCTACCCTGTCGTAAGCCTTTTCCAGATCCATAAAAGCCCAAAAAACATCCTTACCTTTTCCTATAGCTTACTCACATATCTGTCTTACCACAAAATCTGATCTACACATCCCCTACCTGTCCTAAAACCACACTGTTCCTCACCAATTACTCCCACTGTTCCTCTCCTAATCCTCTCAATCAAGACCCTCCCATAAGCCTTCCCAACTACACTCAACAAGCTGATCCCTCTGTAACTACTACACTCACACTTGTCCCCCTTTCCTTTGTAAAGCAGAACTATACAGGCACTCCTCCAGTCCTCCGGCACTCTACCCTCTCTTAAACAAACATTAAATAACCTCACCAGCCAGTCCACCATCACTTTACCTCATTTCTTCAGACATTCTGCATGGCATCCATCTAACCCAGGTGCCTTACCTGCTCTCATCATCTTAACAGCTGCTTTCACTTCATCCTTCCCTATTTCTCCTCCATTTTCCTCACTCATCACTCTCATTTTCTCAGCGCTTCCCACTGCAACTACCTTTCCCTCCCTATCCTCCTTCACATTTAGCAACTCCCTAAAACACTCTGCCCACCTTCCTCTCACTGCCTTCCCTTCCATTATCATTTCTCTATCTGCACCTTTTACCTTTTCTTCTCTACTTGATTCGCCTCCTCTTCCTCTTTTAATTTCCTTCCAAAACATCTTTTTATTACTTTCAAAATTTTCTGTCATACTCTTTCCCCATTTCACATCTGCTCTCCTCTTTGCCTCCTTTATCTTATGCTTAACTTCCTCTCTCTTTACTTTGTACCTCTCATATGATTCCCTTGTCCTAATTTGTAGCCAATCTATGAATGCCTGCTTCTCTTCTACACCCTTCTTTGCTTCCTCATCCCACCACTCACTACCCTTCCTTCTATTTCCTCCCACCCTCCTTGTTCCACACACCATCTTTACACACCTTATGACTCCCTCCTTGAACCATCCCCATTCCTCCTCCACTCCTAGTTCTACTCTATCCTTTACTCTCTCCCACTCCTCTCTCAGCTTCTTCTTATACTCATTCTCCTTTTTTTCCTCATTTAAGCAGTTCACTCTAAGTACCTCCCTACCTTCTGCCCTTTTCCTCTTTCTCCACCTATTCTCCACAAGAAGCAAAAATAATAAATTAATTAACAGTTGCCTCAACTTCACTTAGTGGAAAACCTGCAGCTCCACAGTGGAAGGCAATCATCTTTGGGCCCTCCTACAAATCTCTCTGGGAAGAAACTTTGGACTGTTGTCTATTTTGTATTAGTGTGGGACTATTTCTCTGTTGCCATCTGAAAATGGTAGGGATAGGGGAAATGCCACTGGTTGTCTGCCCGCTATATGTGAAAATGTGAAAGAAATACAGCTGAAGCTGATAAAGAGAAATCTTGGGCCCAGTCCAAAGACTGGGGTCAGGCCCTCTGGTCTAAGGGGGATTGATGAGTTTTGAAAATGGGTAGCATTGCTGTCTATCTAGCAGGACCACCACATGTGATTACCTGTCATTGGTCCTAAAGGAAACAAAAATTATCCCTGTCCACATTTTCAATACATGAAATAAACTAATATCAGACAAGACAAACACAACACAAGGGAGGCCTTTTAGTATTATTATAGTGCATGGATGCACACAATTTTCCATTAAAATATACATCATTACAGTTCAGTTTACTTACTCATGCTGTCAATCAGCAAAATAAACATTGACACTACAAACTATACAAAATAAAGTATTGAGAGTAATAACAGGAAGCACCAAAACCACCCCAATAGGACACCATGAAAATGGTAGGCACATACAGTTCTATGACTAAGCCCTTGACATCACTCACCCACCTCATTATATCATGCAACCACTACCAGCTGAACTTGAAAAAAAAAAATCCTTTATGAATGAATATAAGATAAATAGATAAAAGAAAAAAATGCTTACTCTTCAGATACATATGACAACTTTAATTAAATGGCTCTGTCCATGAGACACAAAGCTAGGATTCTACCAATTACATGGTAAATGTACAAAAGAAACCACATGGACTTTGTCCTGTAGCCTCCTGATATCAACTCCTGTGGTGTAAGTAATCACAGTATTTTATCAAGACCATATTTTTAATTATTAAGGAGAGCCATCCAATGGCTCTCCTAAATATAATAAGACTTTCTCTTAGTTCTTTCATCATGTCCCCATCTATACAAAGAAATATCACTTTTAAGTTTATCAACATATACCTCACTTTTTCTTTGTGGTTTTCCAGCAACAAATCATCTGTGATTAGAACTCCCAAATCCTTTATGCCCTTTGCCTTTGTGATTGCTTAATCTTCAACTATATAACTCATGGATGGTCCATTTCCAATATCTTGCATTTCTCAGTATTGAATTTTACCTTCCACTATTGGCTCCATTCATAAACCATATCCAAGCCATCCAGTAACAAATGACCTCTTTACATTTCACCCATCATAATTTTGACATATGCAAAAGTTTGCATAGCTACCTATTCCATTCATCATATTAATATGCACTAAGAATATTATTGATGCCATTTCCAAGCCCTATGGTACCTATTTCCACTCTAACATTTCATCTTTCACTATTGTTTATATATATCTTTTATTCAAAAATATATATATATATTCTAATGCATCCCTTAAGTCCCCCTACATTTTCCAACTTCCATATTAATCTTTTTGTGGGAAATCTTGTTGAAGGCCCTTTACAAATCCAGGTATACACAGTCCATCCAGCCCTCTGTCTCTCATGCAGTATATCAACTACTCTTGAATAAAAACTTAGCAGGTTGGTCATATGTGACTCTCTTTTTTTGAATTTGAATTAATTGTCAACCAAGATTCACCTCTCCTCCAAGTAATTTGTTCATGTATTTACGTAAGTGTAGTATACAGGAAAATAGCAACACTTGTTGGGTTCTGTCTCCTAATCTCCAATTTTATCATACCTAGCCTCAAATTAATGTACAGTTCCAACTTAATCCATATCCTTGATTTCCAATTATCATATTTAGATTTGAATTCATGTATTGTTCAAGTTTGGGTTATATCACATTAGCTATTCCAATAATTTATGCATCTATATAGAAAACTATTTCTTCACATTCTTTAGATACATGGTCTTTCTTAATTTGTTCCTGACCTCTTAAAACCCTCCCATCCTTAATGAAGAGATTTCTTGTCAATAGAATCTATCCCCTTTAGTGACCCAAATAATGTGATCATGTCACCTCTTTTTCATCAATTTTCAAAAGTTGGCAAGCCCATTACATTTAGTCTTTCCTTATATGGTTTAACTGTGTATGTATGTGTATTTACATAGTTGTAGTATACAGGATTGGAACAGTGCTCATGGGACCCCACCATCTCTATTTTTCCAAACTTTATGTTGAAGTCTTAATAGTGTTAATAAGCATGGGTTATATTTTCATTTGATATATCCCACAAGTCTAAACTTCTCTGTGGAAAGCTATACTTCTTGTCATCCGTTTTTCAGCTTTTTATTATGGTGTTTCAATTATCTTTCTTCTCATGTTAGTAATTCTCTTCTGTTCACTTTTCTAAACCTGTTTCCAGTTTAAATATCATTATCATGTCACCTTTCTCACATTGTTTTTCTAATGTAGAAAGCCCCAGCTTCTTCATTCTTTCATCATATACCATGTCATTTTGACCAGGGATCATTTTAGTTGCTGCCTTTTATATTTATAATTTTTTCTTACATCTTTTAATATGGTGACCATATCACCTCTGCATATTCCAGTCAGGGCCATATCAAGCTTCCTATAATTTTTTCATCATGTCCTCATCCATATATTGAAATGCCACTTGTATCTTTCTCCAGATTATGTCTCCTGTAACTTTTTTGTGTGCTTCAGGTGGTAGGTTGTCTATGATTATGATACCTAGGTCCTTTTCTTCCTTTGCTATTACCTTGCTAGATGAGACCTCAGTGCATGTGTAACTTTCCACAGTTTAGGAAAGAGTGGACTTTAGGTTGAATTCCCATAACTCCCAACAAAATCTGAATAGTATGGAAGGATACAAGCTACATTCTGAATAGCTTGGTAGGATACAAGATACATTCTGAATAGCTTGGTAGGATACAAGCTACATTCTGAATAGTTTGATAGGACACAAACTACACTAGTACCCATATTGTCTTATTGTCACAAGTTGTAGTTACCCCTAACTTGTCAAAGAAAATAGTACTCGGTGTTGCAAGAAAGAAAATTTTGGTAATGTACAGAAGACAGGAATAACCCTTCATTCACAAGGAGCCAACATAACAAGGAATTGGGTAACAGATGGGATAGAAATAGGTTGAGGTGGGTGTAAATTTGACTGGCTACCTCCCTTATAAAGGGAGCCTATTGGTATATAGATAGATTAATGTACATATCTTTGTGCTGTATGTTGTTTTGAAAACTCCGCAATATTTTGGTAATTTCAGTTAGACTGACAAACTCATATTAAGAGGAAAGTAGTATAAATCACAAGATATTCAAAACACATCACTTGATGTTTCGTCTATATACTTGTTCCCCCGAAATGTAACCTTAAGGAAATTAAATTGTAACATTCTCCGAACAAGAAACTTTGTTTCTCATGCATGTCGTGAAAGTCGACTAACTGGGACGGGGTAACTGGAAGAGGGATCCTCCACACTGTATTTTCCTCCGAGGAAGTCAAGGCAAAAAGGTCTGGGTGAAGGACTCCAACCAGAACCCTAGTTACTGGGTCATTCCTTGTTGTTCATGTTGTATATAAACGACTTGGACAATGGGATAGTGATGTTAGTAAGTTTATTGACGACACTAAAATGGGACGCCTAATTAAATCAGGAGAAGACGCCGAGATTCTGCAGGAAGAACTAACAAATTGTTCACATGGTCGGTGAAATGGCAAATGGACATCATCATCTCTAAGTGCAGTGTGTTAAACGTAGGGCTACGCAACCCCGAAAGCAGATATAGCTTTGATAACACGTTTTTAGAGAAAACTGAATGCGAAAGAGATTTGGGAGTTCTAGTGAGTCCTGGCCTTAAATCCAGGAAACAGTGCATTAGCGCCAGGAATAAAACTAACAGAGTATCAGGTTTCATTGCTAGGACGGTTACGAGTATAAGTGCAGAGGTAATCAAACTTTATCTGGCATTAGTTAGACTCATCTTTGATTATGCGGTACAGTTTTGGTCTCTGTCCTCAGAGGTGGGCGTTCCGAACAAATGTTCGCGAACCTTTATCCGCGGATTTGTTCGGACCGGCAAAATCCCGGATTTGGGTTCGGAGGTTCGGATTCGGACCGACGTCAAAAAAGATTCGGACTTCCGGGTTCGGAACGTCTTTTTTTTTTCGCGAATCCGAACCTCCGTATCCCGGGAAAAATTCGAAAAAACGAAGATGACCAAACATTGGTTTTCAACTTTTCCGCGGCATACAGATGTGGTGACGCTTATGTTTCTGTAACAACTAGAGACGCCTTTGACCATTAGCATTGTGTTTTACTTTATCGCTTCTCTCTACTTCTATTTCAGTATGGGCGTGTAAGTGTGTGTGTGTGTGTGTCTCAAATGACCACTGCTCGAAATGTGCTCGATATGCAAGCCTGTGTGACTGTGTGTAGTAATGCGAAACAGACTAGTAGTACTGCCTGGACTGCCCTTCTTTGAACTTGGAAATATACTCGTGGTGTTTAACTCGTTGCTTTATCTGTACCACACAGACTCGTCATGTTGTGACCGAAGCTGGCTGCCAGCCAATCAGAACGCTTGTTAGTGATGCGCAGCCACCGCGCATGCGCCGGTGACTGCAGCAGCCAATCAGAGCGCTTGTTTAGTGTTTACAAATCTGCACAGTCTGCAGACTTTCTTGTCACCGCGTCCCGTAAGTTACGATTTAGTTAAACAGTGCTACAATAGTCAGACATACTTCAACCGTTGCACTGACAACACTCTGGAGAGGACACCCAAGGAGGCTAGACTACTCTACTCACATCACACTCACAGCTGACAATGGATAAGTACGTGACATCCACACCGAGGTCGAGAAACCCAAGTGCTCAGTCTGACACACCAAGGTCCACGAACCCAAGCGGCCTCGCTGAGAGTGAATCTGACGCCAGCGATATCCAACTGCCAGAGTTTTCGAGTCCGGAGCTGATGCCTGGCACAAGTCGAGCCGAGGACATGGACATTGCCGACACCGAGGCCGAGCAAGCCGAGGGAGGTCACGGTTCCAGGAGGGAAAGGGACCTCTACAGAGACTGGGACATTCTCAAGCCCTTCTTCAAGTGTGGTGACGGCAGGGACGCCGGGTTTGCCCTCTGCGCCAAGAAAAATTGCACTGCGAGGCTGAAGCTTCAGAATGACACCAACAGCAACTTAAGCATTATGCCACCAAGCACCCTTTAGATAGTCCTGTCTTAAAAGCAGCCTTAAATGGCAACAGCAAACGTGGCCGCTCTGCTTCTGGTGGTGGTCGGGATTCCAAAAGCCTCAGGCAGGGCTGTATTGAGGAGGCTATGGCTGAGAGGTTTGACCAACAGAAGGCCCTTGACATGTTTTATGAGGTAAGTTTTACTTTTAAAAGTTCTACTATTTTAGTATGAAAATGATTTAATAAATTAATTAACTTTAATAGATAACAATAATTTATAACAAAAATTTAACTTCAAATACTCACACATCTTTTTATGTTTCAGTGGATTATCCGCGACATGCTGCCCACCATAACAACAGAGAGGGGCTCAGGGCCTTCCTCAACTACCTGAACCCTCAGTTCAAGCTGCCGTCCAGGAAAAAGCTTGGCGACGACATCAAGCATATGAACGCCAGGGCCAAAAATGAGCTCACCCAGATCATGTCCAAGCAGGACTACCTGGCCACCACTGCCGATAGCTGGTCGAGCCATAACTGGGCCTTCATAGGCTCCACAGTCTCGTGGTTGGACAAGGCCACCCTGGGGAGGACGACTGCAGTCTTGGGCATGAAGGAGGTGAAGGAGAGCCAGACAGCCGAGTACTTGGCGAGGTCCTTGAGCAAGCTATATGAGGACTTCAGCATCAGCAGCAAGATTCACTGCACGACCACAGACAATGGCACAAACTATGTAAGTGCATTTGTCAACTTTGCACAAGAGGACGTCGTTATACAACCTGGCGAGGACAAGCCTGACGAAGAGCTGGCTGACGAGCCTCAGGTCATATCTATGGAGGAGGCCCTGGACCAGGCTGACGAAGCCGAAGTTAGCCTGCCTAAACACCAGAGGTGTGGTGCACACACTCTGAACCTCCTGGCGTCTGAGGATGTTTCAAAAGTGAGTATAATCATTTTATTTTTTTAAATTTGATAAATTAAGAATTTATAAATATTAAATAATTTATTGTTCTTTTGGTAAAAACTAAAACGATGTAAATTATTATCTAATATTTTTTAATTTGTGAATTGTAATAAAATATTAAATAATAAATATTCTTTTTTCAGGTCCCACAATGGGACCATGGTGGCAGGAAGATCTTCAGAAGGTCGCTTGCCAAGGCACATTCTTTGTGGAATGCCCAGGGCCGCTGAACTGTCGCAGCCAACGAGATAAAGGATGCTATCGGCAAAAAACTTAAAGTCCCTGGCGCGACGAGGTGGAACTCCAGCTATGACAGCTATAAGATGCTTTCTGGCCTGCTACAGGACCTGGACACCCGTAAAAAGATCAATGATCTCTGTACCAGCATGCGCCCCAACCCGATCCCCGCCTTTGTTGACGAGGACAACGAGGTCATCGTCAAGTACGTCAAAGTTATGGCCCCAGTTGCCAATGCTTTGGACAAAATGCAGTCAGACCAGCATGCCTACATGGGGAACTTCCTTCCCAACTTGATGGTGCTCCAGAGGGACTTGAACCTGCTTAGGGATGGCAACAGCATCAAGCATGCCAAGCCCCTCGTCACCTACCTCCTGGGGACACAGGAGCACCATGGCAGAGACAAAAAGGGGCTTCACTGAAAGGTAGATATTTTTAATATTTTAACATAATATAATAATAATATAATATAATTATAATTATATAAATGATAAAATAATATAATATTTTATAGTAATTGAAATGAAAAAAAATTAATAATCATTAATCAATAATTAAATTAACTCATATCTTAATCTTTTCAGGTTTCAACACATGTTTGAGGACCAGGAGAAGCTCCTTGCGACTGCCTTCCACCCCAGGTTCCGTCTAAAGATGGTCAAGTACATATGCAGGACAAATCCTGACTTGTACAACCTGGTGAGGGACAAGATGGTGTCGGACCTTGTGGCCCAAATCAGGTCCAAGGAGGGGGATGTGGCCTCCGCCTCCAGCCAGCCCACCTCCAGGCCACAGTCTGTGGCCAGCCACACCAGCGAGCACGACGAGTTTGCCTTCCTTCTTGAGGACGAGGAGGAGCCTGTGGTGGTGGCCAACCTGGAGGAGGAGGTCGGCAAGGAAGTAGACACTTGGGGCGCCATTCTCGGCACAAGCATCATGAAGATCTCCCCGGCAAACTTTCCCAAGGAGCACAGGCAGCACTGGGTGAACTGTTTCATCAAGTATAACACTCCCCTGCCCTCGTCTGCCTCAGCTGAACGACTCTTCAGCTTCGACTCGGACATTTTGAGGCCAAAGCAAGCCTCTCTGACCAATCTGAACTTTGAGAACCTGACCTTCATGAAGGGAAACTTGAAGTTGGTTAAGAGGGAGAGAGAGAGGGCCGACAAGTTAGAATGAATCTGTGAAGACTGAAGTGTTGTGATTTTTTTTTTTTTTTAATATTTTACTGTTTTGTTTTGTGAACTTTTGTTTTTACTTTTTATTGTCTTGTATTAATAATTTGTTTTTTTCTAGTAATAATTTGTTTAATAAATAATGTAGATATCTTAAAAAAAAACTTTTTTTAATCGGAAAGCTTTAAATTTAGATTCGGAATGAGTAAAATTTAGGTTTGGAAACGTTCGGAAGGTATCGGAATTAAGGTTCGCTTTGCTATTTTTTTTAAAGATTCGGAGGTTCGCGGACAAATGTTCGGAATAAATGTTCACACCGAAATTTTGAAAATCGGGTTCGCTATTCGGAGGTTCGGAACCCAAAACCGGCGAAGATTCGGGTTCGGATTCGGAACCCCTAAAAAGGTTCGCGCGCCCACCTCTGTCTGTCCTATAGAATGAACATCAATGCACTTGAATCAGTACAGAGGAGAATGACCAACATGATACATGGCTCGGAAATTTACCTTACGAGGAGAGGTTTAGGCACCTTAACTTACACTCTCTATAATGCGGGGTGATCTAATAGAGGTGTTCAAATGGATCCAAAAGCTTTAACAAGGTGACGCATACAAGATCATCATATCAAGACAACAGGGCAGGACTCGCAGTAATGGTTTTAAATTGGACAAATCTAGATTTAAGAAAGGAATGGCAAGAACTGGTTTACTAATAGGGTGGTCAACGAATGGAATAGACTTAGTAACCATGTATTGAATGCGGAAACTATCGATTGTTAGACAACTTTATGGATGGGGATGACAGGTGGTAATGGACATGGAACTGCCTAGTGTAGGCCTTATGGTCTCTTGCAATCTCCTCCATTCTTATGTTCTTATGTGTATAGATATGGCATAGATAAGAGCAAAAGGGAAGAGATTAGTGGTATGTTCGTGGGAAGAAGGATGTGTTAGAGTTGAGTGAAAATAAGTTGAAAGACATGGGTGAGTTTGAGTCTGGGAGTGTGGTGGGTAGGGTCCAAGGAGTGATGTCAATTTGCTGTGATATTCAAAGAGAAAGGTATATATGCAAGGTGATATATATGCATATGTAGAATATGACAAGAACACAGACTTACCTCAGTAGAAATAGTGAATAAAAGGTTGGCAAACTGACGGATTATATCCAAGCACCGCAACTGGGATCATTAATGGATTTCTCCCCAGTGGGGAGAGTCTCAGGGCAATGTCCTCATGGCACTCAGTTCATAAAAGCTGAGGTCTCGGAGGGTGATATTGATATATACAGTCTTTATTGTATGTTACATTCGGCCGTGGTTATACTGCTAACACGGTATACATGTTCTAAGGACAATGTAAGAACATATGTAAGGACAATGGTGCAACGACCATTGTTAAAAGGTGACCAAGGAGGTCGATAACCTATTCTTTTTAAACATATACAACCTCTGCGATTCTTTTAAGAGATTTGAAGGGGGTAGGGGTAGTCTGGGATGAGAGACACGTGAGCTGTATCGTCCTCTAGTGCCAGCGTCTTCCGTTTATTCACGAGTCTTCATCACATTGAATTCACAGGTCGATTGTGTTTTAAAATAGCATGCCATAAATGATAACGTAAGCGTGGTTTTATCAGGTGTTTCTATGTTCGATCGACCCCATACTTTGTTGGTGACTGCAAGACCCTTGATGCACCTTGGTCTTTGGATCACGTGTTGGACTCGTGATCGACAGTTATTTCCCTCTCGGAAGAGAGCTCAGAGCTCGTATGACCGATATATGGGTAATGCTGTGACCTTACACGCGCACACACACACAACTCCCCGCCCACGAGAATTGGAGCAACGACTCGCAGCGCAGCGATACTGAAATTATTTCAGCCCTGGGCAGGATTCGAACCCGGACCGCCGTAGTGACAGTCAGGGACTCTATCAACGGCGCCACCGAGTCGTGTGTGTGTGTATTTACCTAGTATTTACCTAGTTGTATTTTACGGGAAGGAGAGCTATGCTCGTGGTGTCCCGTCTTCATATCTCATTTTATCTAAACTATTTTTAAATTCATGTATTGTTTTTGCACACACCACTTTCTCATCTAACTTGTTCCAAATGTCTATTACTCTGTGAGGAAAGCTGTTCTTTTTCAGAACTCTTCTATAGCTGTCTCTCTTGATTTTCTTTCCGTGTCCTCTTGTATTTCTATTATCTCATTTTATTAGATCCTCTCTATCAATAATTTCTATGCCTTTCATGATTCTATAAATAGTTATCAAATCTCCTCTCTCTCTTCTTTGCTCTAGTGTCTGTAGTTCAAGATTTGCTAGTCTCTCTTCATATGATAGTTTTGAGAGTGTTGGTGCCAATTTTGTAATTGCTCTTTGTATTCTTTCAAGTTTTGTTATACATTTTTTTGTACTTGGTGACCACATCGTTGCTGCATATTCTAATCTTGGTCTTATCAAAGTGATTTGTATTTTCTTCACCATTTCTTCATCCAGGTATGTAAATGCCACTTTGATTGTTCTTATCAAATTATAATTTTTTTTTTACAAAAATCTTATTTATATGTTTCTCAGGTGACATATTCGTAATAATGATTCCCAGGTCCTTCTCATTTTCTACATTTTTTATTCCTTCTCCCAATTTATATTATCCTACTATTCTGTTTTTGCTTTTTCCAAATTCCATTATACAACATTTCTTAGTATTGAGCTCCATCTCCCACTTCCTACTCCATTCCCATACTTTATTGAGGTCACTCTGTAGTGACTCACAATCTTCTTCAGTGTTCACTTTTTTTTTTAACAGTTTTGCATCATCTGCAAAGAAGCTCATATAACTTTCAATTTCTTCATCCATATCATTAATATATATAGCAAACATTATTGGGAGCAGAACTGTTCCTTGTGGAACACCACTTATTACTTCATCCCAATTAGAGTGTTTGACTCTTATCAGTATTCTCTTTTTTTTTTTTCTTGCAAAAAGTCTTCCATCTATTTAAGCAGTTTACCCTATATTCCTCCTTCAGTTTCTAATTTCTTAAGCAACTTCTTATGTGGTACTTTGTCAAAAGCTTTTTTTAGGTCTAGAAATGCACAATCAGCCCATCCATCTCTTTCTTGTATTATATCTATTAGCCTTGAATAGAAACATATTAAATTGGTGACGCATGATCGTCCTTGTCTGAATCCAAACTGCCTTGGATTTAGCACGTTTTTTTTTTTCTAAATACCTTACCCATCTACTTTTGATAATTCTTTCACAAATGTTTGCTATTGTACTTGTTAGAGAGACTGGTCTATAGTTGGTAGGGTCTTCTTTATTTCCCCCTTTATATATAGGTGCTATATTTGCTCTTCTCCAATCTTTTGGAACTTTTCCTTATTTCAAGGAACTGTTTATTATGCTATGTATTTTGTCTGCCAGTTCATTCCTGCATTCTTTCAAAATCCAGTTTGCTATTTCATCTGGTCCATGCGATTTTCTGACATCAAGATTACTCAAGTGTTTCATTATTTCATTCTTTGTTGCTTCTATTTCTTTCATAGGGGGGACTTTCTCTTCCCATTCGATCTCTCCAGGTTGTATGTTCTCCCTTGTAAACACTGATTTAAAATGCTTGTTTATAATTTCGGCCATTTCTGTTTCCTCTGCATATTCAACTCCTTGTCTTAATTTCTCTAAATCTTGTTTGTTTTTCAATTTGTTGTTTACAAATCTGTAAAATAGTTTTGGTTGATCTTTACATTTTTCTATGACATCGTTTTCATATTTTCTCTTTTCCTCTCTGCACACTTGTACATATTCATTTCTATAACTAGTATATATTTTCCATTTTTCAGGTCTTTTGTCTTTCTTCCATTTGGTCCAAGCTTTATCTCTTTGGTCTTTTAACTCCGTACAACTTTTGTTGTACCAGCACTTTACATATTCTTTTTCTTGTTTTTGTCTTGGGACATACTTTTCCACTCCTTTTTTTTTATTTTATTTTTATTTTTATTTTTTATATAAATTTTTGTCAAAATATTCCATTTCTCTTCCACTGTTGTTTCTTCTTTGTATATTCTTTCCCAGTTTTCTTTTTGAAAGAATTCTCTTATTTTATATAAAAAAAAAAAAATCATACATCATTCTTCCTTTTCTATATTGTTCATTTCTTATCATGTATTTCTCCTCATTTAGTTCCAGTTCAATTAATATGTGGTCACTTTTACTTATTGGTGTCTTATATTCAATCTTTTCCACTATTTCAGGTTCTGATGTGATTATTAGGTCTAGTCTCGATGGTTCTTCTTCATTTCTATACCTAGTGTTCTCTTGAATCCATTGTGTCATTGTATGGTCAATAATCATCTCAAGTAGACCATTTCCCCATGAGTCGTCTCCACCCTTTACTGTCATCTCTTCCCAGCAGACTTCTTTGCAATTAAAGTCACCCATTATAACTATTCTTCCTCCATCTTCCATTATCTTATTTAATGTTATCCTTGTGTCTTCTAACATACTTTTATGTTCACTCTCTTCCCACGAGGCTGTTTTTGGAGGCACATAGTTTATTACAAACTTTCTGCTCTTCTTATCTCTGTCTTCCACTTCGATCATAATAATCTCTACTGTATTCTTTCCATATGTGACACACCTCACGTTTATATCCTTCTTAGTCAGGAACATGACTCCACCCCCTTGTTTTCTCTCTCTGTTTCTAATCCAATAATGATATGCATTATGTCCTACACTGTTGGGTGGTAGTGGACCTTTTGTAAGAGGCCGGTAGATAGAGGTAGACATTTAAGGTAGATCAGAGTAGATGGAGAACGAATGCTAATCCAGGGTCAGTTGATATGAAAACTTGTGAGGGCGGCGGCCGACGGCCGACGGGCGATGGGAATAGCTGAGTCAGACTCGCGCCTTGTATATGTTGTATATGAAACAAAATGCGGAGTGTCGCCTGGTGTGTAATATTGTTTTGACTGTTGTAACTGTAAGCGGACAAGCCATTTTTTGTTACGACATAATGCTTACGTTGTGATATCATTTAGAAGAGTATAAAAGCCTCTCTAATTGGAGAAAAAGGTGGAGGAGGAGAAAAATCATTGGTGCAGAAAGGAAAAGTCACGCCCTTAAGGTGTGGCACTTGTTTGAGAAGTAAAAGACTATTGGATGAATGAAAGAGTGATGTCAGAACGAAGGTGGCTAGACGTTATGTAGAGAGTTCCGGGTGGGATTCTCGAGGTGTACTGATTTAGACCAACAATCATCAGAACGACTACACCTATTTTATTCACCCCTCAAGAACTACTTTAGAACAAAGAGAATAGAAACGCTCTGAGAGGAGACGACGGGGGGGGGGGGGGTGACACCTTTTAATTTTGTCTCTATAATTCCCATTAGGTCCGGTTCTTTTTCCTTCAGATAATAATTCATTTCGTTCAATCCTGTTATTAATCCATTTATATTTGTGTAAGACACTCTTAATTTTCTGCTACTTCCATTGTATTTTCTGTTTCCCTTTTGTTTTTCTCTGTTATGACCCATTTCCTCACTTTCATATTCGCTACTCTCCAATAGAATTCCTCTTTTTCTGACTCTGATCTCATCTCGTTTTTTTTTCTTTAGCTTCTTGTCTTTTTGTCTTCTCCTCCTCTCTTTCCTCTTCATTCATTTCTCTTTTTATCCATACCTTTTTATAATGTTCACTGTCTGCTAGTTTCCCTGTTTTTGCTAAGATATTCTCTGCTGTCGTTTGTGACCTGAACTTAACCTTAATTGGTCTGGTCTTATCTGTACTATATTTCCCGACCCTATACATCTCTTCAATTTGTTTCCCGATTTCAGGTTCATCTTCTTGAACTAATTCCAGTAAACTGTTTACTTTTTTTTTTTTCTCTTTGATTCTAGTGGTTTTATTTAGATTGTACTTCTCTTCCATTCCTAATATAATTATACATTTCTTTTTATCTGCTAAGTCTCTTACTATATTCTCCTTCTGTCTCATAACTTTAATAACCGTGTCTTCAGTTTGTTCTTTTATCTGCTGTTTTACCATATCATTAAATGCAATTTTGCTGTTCTCTTGCATTTTTTTTTCAACACTGTGCTTCTTTTGCCATGGACTCTCTATTCTCTTTATTCTTCTTCTTTAATTCCCCATTCTCATCTTTTAATTCTTTTAACTGTCTTTTTAATATTTTTATTTCTTTAGTTAGTTTTTGGTTCACCCTCTCTAGTTCTTCCAATTTTTCAACTCTCTGCGTGATCTGCGTGAGTTCACCGAACCTATCCTTCCAATGTTTGACAATTTTCTCAAGTTTTTCTTCTAGGCTTTCTAATCGGGGAGGGTTGGCTCCCCCCTCTCATTAAATCCTTTGAAATTGTTATCTTCACCTTCCATTGTGCTGCTCTTATCTATATTTCTAATCTATACATTTTTGTTAATCCCTTCTTCGTCACTAAATTCATCTGGCCCGCGTTTGTTTACATTGCGTCTGCCTGCCCGGACCAAGTCCTCCCCTTCCTCATTTCCTTCCATTTCCCTCAGTAATCCCTCCCCTTCTCTTTTTTCATCGCCTCCCCACTACACCATGAGCTTTCCTCTTCCCTATAAATGCAACACAGGTACTTTCTTGTCGTTGTGATCCTCGAAATTCTTGGATAACTCCGGAGTCCGAACTTCGCTGCCACTTTGACCGACGTGTGTGTGTATTTACCTAGTTGTATTTACCTAGTTGTATTTTACGGGAAGGGGAGCTATGCTCGTGGTGTCCCGTCTTCATATCTCATTTTATCTAAACTATTTTTAAATTCATGTATTGTTTTTGCACACACTTGTTCCAACTGTCTATTACTCTGTGAGGAAAGCTGTTCTTTTTCAGAACTCTTCTATAGCTGTCTCTCTTGATTTTCTTTCCGTGTCCTCTTGTATTTCTATTATCTCATTTTATTAGATCCTCTCTATCAATAATTTCTATGCCTTTCATGATTCTATAAATAGTTATCAAATCTCCTCTCTCTCTTCTTTGCTCTAGTGTCTGTAGTTCAAGTTTTGCTAGTCTCTCTTCATATGATAGTTTTGAGAGTGTTGGTGCCAATTTTGTAATTGCTCTTTGTATTCTTTCAAGTTTTGTTATACATTTTTTTGTACTTGGTGACCACATCGTTGCTGCATATTCCACTCTTGGTCTTATCAGAGTGATTAGAATTTTCTTCACCATTTCTTCATCCAGGTATGTAAATGCCACTTTGATTGTTCTTATTAAATTATAAGTTTCTTCAAAAATCTTATTTATATGTTTCTCAGGTGACATATTATTCATAACAATGACTCCCAGGTCCTTCTAATTTTCAACATTTTTTATTCTTTCTTCTCCCAATTTATATGATCCTATTATTCTTTTTTTTTTTTTTTTTTTTTTGCTTTTTCCAAATTCCATTATACTACACTTCTTAGTATTGAACTCCATCTCCCACTTCCTCCATTCCCATACTTTATTTAGATGACTCTGTAGTGACTCACAATCTTCTTCCGTGTTCACTTATTTTAATAGTTTTGCATCATCTGCAAAGAAGCTCATATAACTTTCAATTTCTTCATCCATATCATTAATATATATAGCAAACATTATTGGGGGCATAACTGTTCCTTGTGGAGCACCACTTATTACTCCATCCCATTTTGAGTGTTTGTCTCTTATCAGTACTCTCATTTTTCTTTCTTGCAAAAAGTCTTCCATCCATTTAAGCAGTTTGCCCTGTATTCCTCCTTCAGTTTCTAATTTCTTAAGCAACTTCTTATGTGGTGCTTTGTCAAAAGCTTTTTTTAGGTCTAGAAATGCACAATCAGCCCATCCATCTCTTTCTTGTATTATATCTATTAGCCTTGAATAGAAACATATTAAATTGGTGACGCATGATCGTCCTTGTCTGAATCCAAATTGCCTTGGATTTAGCACGTTTTTTTTTCTAAATACCTTACCCATTTACTTTTGATAATTCTTTCACAAATGTTTGCTATTGTACTTGTTAGAGAGACTGGTCTATAGTTGGTAGGGTCTTCTTTATTTCCTCCTTTATATATAGGTACTATATTTGCTTTTTTCCAATCTTCTGGAATTTTTCCTTCTCTCAAGGAACTGTTTATTTTGCTATGTATTTTGTCTGCCAGTTCATTCCTGCATTCTTTCAGTATCCAGTTTGCTATTTCATCTGGTCCATGCGATTTTCTGACATCAAGATTACTCAAGTGTTTCATTATTTCATTCTTTGTTGCTTCTATTTCTTTCATAGGGGGGACTTTCTCTTCCCATTCGATCTCTCCAGGTTGTATGTTCTCCCTTGTAAACACTGATTTAAAATGCTTGTTTATAATTTCGGCCATTTCTGTTTCCTCTGCATATTCAACTCCTTGTCTTAATTTCTCTAAATCTTGTTTGTTTTTCAATTTGTTGTTTACAAATCTGTAAAATAGTTTTGGTTGATCTTTACATTTTTCTATGACATCGTTTTCATATTTTCTCTTTTCCTCTCTGCACACTTGTACATATTCATTTCTATAACTAGTATATATTTTCCATTTTTCAGGTCTTTTGTCTTTCTTCCATTTGGTCCAAGCTTTATCTCTTTTGTCTTTTAACTCCGTACAACTTTTGTTGTACCAGCACTTTACATATTCTTTTTCTTGTTTTTGTCTTGGGACATACTTTTCCACTCCTTTTTTTTTTTTTTTTTATATAAATTTTTGTCAAAATATTCCATTTCTCTTCCACTGTTGTTTCTTCTTTGTATATTCTTTCCCAGTTTTCTTTTTGAAAGAATTCTCTTATTTTATCAAAATTTGTTTTTTCATACATCATTCTTCCTTTTCTATATTGTTCATTCCTTTTCATGTATTTCTCCTCATTTAGTTTCAGTTCAATCAATATGTGGTCACTTTTACTTATTGGTGTCTTATATTCAATCTTTCCCACAATTTTAGGTTCTGATGTGATTATTAGGTCCAGTCTCGATGGTTCTTATTCATTTCTATACCTAGTGTTCTCTTGAATCCATTGTCATTGTATGGTCAATAATCATCTAAAGTAGAACATTTCCCCATGAGTCGTCACCACCCTTTACTGTCATCTCTTCTCAACAGACTTCTTTGCAATTAAAGTCACCCATTATAAATATTCTTCCTCCATCTTCCATTATCTTATTTAATGTTATCCTCGTGTCTTCTAACATACTTTTATGTTACTCTCTTCCCACGAGGCTGTTTTTGGAGGCACATAATTTATCACAAACTTTCTGCTCTTCTTATCTCTGTCTTCCACTTCGATCATAATCATCTCTACTGTATTCTTTCCATATGTGACACACCTCACGTTTATATCCTTCTTAGTCAGGAACATGACTCCACCCCCTTGTTTTCTCTCTCTGTTTCTAATCCAATAATGATATACATTATGTCCTACACTGTTGGGTGGTAGTGGATCTTTTAATTTTGTTTCTACAATTCCCATTATGTCCGGTTCTTTTTTCTTCAGATAATCATTCAGCTCATTCATTACTGTTATTAATCCATCTGTATTTGTGTAAGACACTTTTAATTTTCTGCTACTTCCATTGTATTTTCTGTTTCCCTTTTGTTTTTCTCTAGTATGTCCCATTTCCTCACTTTCATATTCACTACTCTCCAATAGAATTTATTTTTCTGACTCTGTTCTGTTCTCGTTTTTTCCTTAGCTTCTTGTCTTTAAATTTTTTCCTCCTCTCCTTTCTCTTTATTCATTTCTCTTTTTATCCATACCTTTTTATATTGTTCACTGTCTGCTAGTTACCCTGTTTTTGCTAAGATATTCTCTGCTGTCGTTTGTGACCTGAATTTAATCTTAATTGGTCTGGTCTTATCTGTACTATACTTTCCGAATCTATACATCTCTTCAATTTGTTTCATGATTTCAGGTTCATCTTCCTGAACTAATTCTAGTAAACTGTTTACTTTTTCTTTTTCCTCTTTGATTCAAGTGGTTCTATTTAGATTATACTTCTCTTCCATTCCTAATATAATTATACATTTCTTTTTATCTGCTAAGTCTCTTACTATATTCTCCTTCTGTCTCATCACTTTAATAAATAAGTCTTCAGTTTGTTCTTTCATTTGCTGTTTTATTATGTCAGTAAATGCAACTTTACTGTTTTCCTGGATTTTTTCCCAACCCCGTGCTTCTTTTGCTATGATCTCTTTATTGTCTTTATTATTCCTCTTTAATTCCTCATTTTAATCTTTTACTTCTTTAACTGTATTTTTAATTCTTCTATTTCTTTAGTTAAGTTTTTGTTCACCTTCTCTAGTTCTTCCAATTTTTCAACTCTCTGCGCAATCTTTGCTATGTTACCGAACCTACTCTCCCAATTTTCGGTCATTTTTTCAATTTTTTCTCTAGTCTTGCTAATCGGGGGAGGTTGGTATCCTCCCCCCCTCATTAAATCCCTGGAAATTATTATCTTCGCCTTCCATTGTGTTGCTCTTATCTATATTTCTAATCTTTACATTTTTGTTAATCCCTTCTCCAAAATCCTCAGTCCTCCGCTTGTTTACAAGACGCCTGGCCTCCTGGACCAAGTCCTCCCCTTCCTCATTTCCTTCCATTTCCCTCAGTAATCCCTTCCCTTCTCTTTTTTTGTCACCTTCCCACTGCATCACGAGCTTTCCCCTTCCCTGTAAATACAATAAGGTACTTCCTTGACGTTGAGATCCACGTAAAATTTAATTTTTCTTCGGAACTCCAATCTTCGCCGTCCATCCGACGAAAGTGTGTGTGTGTGTGTGTGTGTGTGTGTGTGTGTGTGTGTGTGTGTGTGTGTGTGTGTGTGTGTGTGTGTGTGTGTGTGTGTGTATTTACCTAGTTGTATTTACCTAGTTGTATTTTACGGGAAGGGGAGCTATGCTCGTGGGTTCCCGTCTTCATATCTCATTTTATCTAAACTATTTTTAAATTCATGTATTGTTTTTGCACACACCACTTTCTCATCTAACATGTTCCAACTGTCTATTACTCTGTGAGGAAAGCTGTTCTTTTTCAAATCTCTTCTATAGCTGTCTTTTTTTATTTTCTTTCCGTGTCCTCTAGTATTTCTGTCATCCCATTTTATCAGATTCTCTCTGTCAGTAATTTCTATGCCTTTCATGATTCTGTAAATAGCTATCAAATCTCCTCTCTCTCTTCTTTGCTCTAGTGTCTGTAGTTCAAGTTTTTCTAGTCTCTCTTCATATGATAGTTTTGAGAGTGTTGGTGCCAATTTTGTAATTGCTCTTTGTATTCTTTCAAGTTTTTTTATACATTTTTTTGTACTTGGTGACCATATCGTTGCTGCATATTCCAATCTTGGTCTTATCAGGGTGATTAGGATTTTCTTCACCATTTCTTCATCCAGGTATGTAAATGCAACTTTGATTGTTGTTATTAAATTATAAGTTTCACCAAAAATCTTATTTATATGTTTCTCAGGTGACATTATTCATAACAATGACTCCCAGGTCCTTCTCATTTTCTACTTTTTTTTATTCCTTCTTCTCCCAATTTATATGCTCCTGTTATTCTGTTTTTGCTTTTTCCAAATTCCATTATACTACACTTTTTTGTATTGAACTCCATCTCCCACTTCCTACTCCATTCTTGTACTATATTTAGATCTCTTTGTAGTGATTCACAATCTTCTTCAGTTTTCACTCTTTTCAGTAGTTTTGCATCATCTGCAAAGAAGCTCATATAGCTTTCTATTCCTTCATCCATATCATTAATATATATAGCAAACATTATTGGGGCCAGAACTGTTCCCTGCGGAACACCGCTTATTACTTCATCCCATTTTGAGTGCTGGTTTCTTATCACTACTCTCATTTTTCTTTCTTGCAAAAAGTCCTCCATCCAATTTAGTAGTTTGCCCTGTATTCCTCCTTCAGTTTCTAATTTCTTAAGCAACTTCTTATGTGGTACTTTGTCAAAAGCTTTCTTTAGATCTAAAAATGCACAGTCCGCCCATCCTTCTCTTTCTTGTATTATATCTATTAGTCTTGAATAGAAATATATTAAATTGGTGACGCATGATCGTCCTTGTCTGAATCCAAATTGCCTTGGATTTAACACTTTTTTTTTTTTTTTTAATATTTTACCCATCTACTTTTGATAATTCTTTCACAAATTTTTGCTATTGTACTTGTTAGAGAGACTGGTCTATAGTTGGTAGGGTCTTCTTTATTTCCTCCTTTATATATAGGTACTATATTTGCTTTTTTCCAATCTTCTGGAACTTTTCCTTCTTTCAAGGAACTATTTAGTATGCTATGTATTTTGTCTGCCAGTTCATTCCTGCATTCTTTCAGTATCCAGTTTGCTATTTCATCTGGTCCATGCGATTTTCTGACATCAAGATTACTCAAGTGTGTTAATATTTCATTCTTTGTTACTTCTATTTCTTCCATAGGGGGGACTTTCTCTTTCCATTCGTTCTCTTCAGGTTGTATGTTCTCCCTTGTAAACACTGATTTAAAATGTTTGTTCATAATTTCCGCCATTTCCATTTCCTCAGTGTATTCAACTCCCTCCTGTCTTAATTTCTCCAAGTCTTGTTTGTTTTTCAGTTTATTGTTTACAAATCCGTAGAATAGTTTTGGTTGATCTTTACACTTTTCTATGATATCTTTTTCATATTTTCTCTTTTCCTCTCTGCACATTTGTACATATTCATTTCTTTAACAGGTATGTATTTTCCATTTTTCCGGTCTTCTGTCTTTTTTCCATCTGGTCCAGGCTTTGTCTCTTTTGTCTTTTAACTCCCTACAGTTTTTGTTGTACCAGCATTTTACATATTCTTTTTCTTGTTTTTGTCTTGGGACATACTTTTCCACTCCTTTTTTTGTATATTTTTGTCAAAATATTCTATTTCTCTTCTACTGTTGTTTCTTCTTTGTATATTTCTTCCCAGTTTTCTTGTTGAAAGAATTCTCTTATTTGATCAAAGTTTGTTTTTTCATACATCATTCTTCCTTTTCTATATTGTTCATTTGTTTTCATATATTTTTCTTCATTAAGTTCCAGTTCAATCAATATGTGGTCACTTTTACTTATTGGTGTTTTATATTCAATTTTGTCCACTATTCTAGGTTCGGATGTAATGACTAGGTCTAGTCTCGATGGTTCTTCTTCATTTCTATACCTAGTGTTCTCCTGTATCCATTGTGTCATTGTATGGTCAGTAACCATCTCAAGTAGAGCGTTTCCCCATGAACCGTCTCCACCCTTTACTGTCATTTCTTCCCAGCAGATTTCTTTGTAATTAAAGTCGCCCATCATAACTATTTTTCCTCCATCTTCCATTATCTTGTTTAATGTTATCTTTGTGTCCTCTAACATACTTTTATGTTCACTCTCTTCCCACGAGGCTGTTTTCGGGGGCACATAATTTATCACAAACTTTCTGTTCTTCTTATCTCTGTCTTCTACTTCCATCATTATCATCTCTACTGTATTCTTTCCATATGTGACACACTTCACGTTTATATCCTTCTTAGTCAGGAACATATCTCCACCCCCTTCCTTTTTCACTCTGTTGCTAATCCAATAATTATATGCATCATGTCCTACACTGTTGGGTGGTAGTGGACCTTTTAATTTTGTTTCTACAATTCCCATTATGTCTGGTTCTTTTTCTTTCAAATAATCATTCAGCTCATTCAATCCTGTTATTAATCCATCTATATTTGTGTAAGACACTCTTAGTTTTCTGCCACTTCCATTGTGTTCTCTGTTTCCCTTTTGTTTTTCTCTTGTATGTCGACTTTCTTTAGTTTTATATTCACTACTCTCCAATAGAATCTCTCTTTTTCTGACTCCGTTCTTATCTCGTTTTTTTCCTTTGCTTCAAGTCTTTTCTGTTTTTCTTCCTCTCTTTCCTCTTTATTCATTTCCCTTTTTATCCATACCTTTTTATATT
>NC_134815.1:12775808-12780808 GCF_046742065.1 Oratosquilla oratoria | reverse complement strand
TCGGTCTTCCCCTAAGGGAATGGTAAAGTGTATAGCCACCCTATATAGGGAATGTAACCTTACTGCACGCACTTCATGTTTTCTTTACATTTTTATTGTATTCTGACGTCATTGTTCCGTATATGTGACGTCACTTGTTACCGGTGGCTTTAGTGTAACGTCAATGTACACTATTTAAACAATGAACTCGAGGCTTGGCGGGTCCAGGATAAAGCAGCAGAGGCGGCTGGAAAGACGAGGTACCGATGGATGAGGCGGAGATTCGGCGGCGGTGGCGAGGGAGGGGGTTGGGGGAGGCGGGGCATCCCATGGAGGAGGCGGAGATATGGGCGTGGTCTTTTAGATCTGTAGCCAGTGTCTCCAGCCAAACTTTGGCACCTCTCCGGTCTCCAGGTATCTATGGTGTTCGTCAAGAGGAGTGATGCTCAGGGCCAGCTTCTGCAAAGTGCAAGAAAAAAAAAAGAAAAAAAAAAGGTGGGGGCAAATGAAAGAACGTAATCAATTTTGACTCCAGAAACATGGTGAAGTTCTTTACAGACGTCGTTCTGGCTAGTGTTTCAGTAGAATGAGGTAGACTGAAGGGCCTCATTGCGTCGACGAGAAGGGGTTAAATAATTTGAAACTTCGGGAGCAATGATTTATCGACAGCTTTTAGTTCAACAGTCATTTACCGACTATTCACCAAATCTCTCAATCACACTTTCCAGTTTTAGGTTTTATTGCATGCGAATATAGATATTTTTCAATAATGCATACAGCAAAGGTTTTGAAAGAATAAGATAAAGGTTTTGAGACAAGATAAAAAATGTTTTTATTCTATAAGATACTCGTAAATTTTTTAGATTAAACATAAATACATACTTGATGTTCACGTTTCCTTTACCGATAGCAAATTAACAAAGCATTGACAGTGACCCATAAACGGAGAACCTCTGAGCTAAATCGATGAGCCTCAGTCGGGGTTGGGGGGTTGGGGGGAAGAAGTCAATGGCGCTCTCGAGGGCCTACAAAAGTTTTCGAAGGGATCCATAAATCTAAAACTAGATATAGTTAGTGGCTGCAAGACGATTCATTTCATGATTGAAGTGATTTCCATGAAGCCAATAAAAAAGAATCGCTTGAGTAACTGGGGTAGGGGTAGTCACCACCTTATTTCTTTCACTATCATTATGTATATATATACATATTAACTTAACTCTTTCTGCGAGAGGCGGAGTGACTCTTACATTCTCTGGCTGACGCCAGGCGTTTCTGTTCATCGCCATGGAACCCTTTCCATTGATGACGAAGGGGTTATAACTTACCTCTAAAAGCCCATTTCCTACCGGATGACACTCTCACCTTTTCCATTGTGGCCGCCACGCCGCCAGGCCATTGCATTCATCATTTTACTAATGGCAGACAAGGAGTAGGAATAACTTTTGTACAATAATCACTGGAGTGACCAGGATTTTAGTAAGTGTGGGAAAGGGGAGTGCAATATTTTCTGAATTCTCAGGACTTTAGTTATAAACAGCCCATCGCCTACCAAGAACATTATAATGTTAAGGTACAAGCTCCTTTTATTTGTCTTCCCACACTCATTTTCCCAGACTACAGGGGTGGTGGTGACAATCTGCATCATAAATCTTCTAGAAAAAATTCTTCCCTATCCCGTATTCTCCTATCTGTCCTCCCCATGGCCCTGGTGGATTGTGGGGGAGGAGGGCAGTCTACTAGGCTATCAATAGCTGTAATCCTAGATCCTCCTTTACTTCTTTAAAGAATAGAATGCAAAATGGAGTGGGAGAGGAGGATGTGTCCCGTTGCAAACTCCCTCCCTCCCACCAATGAACTCTTAGGAGGGTTGCAAAGGAGGTGGAAGTACACATACCTCCCTGCATCCTCCCCTCCCATATATCCCACCTCCCTCCTTATTCCCTTGACTACGTCCCTGGCCTCTATACCTCGTGACTGCTTACCTGGGATAAGGATCCGGGCTGCTGGATGATGACGATGACCATCCAGAGGGGGATCATCAGCATCGAGGAGGACGTAATGACCCAACCCAGGGACTCGGCCCACGAAGGGTAGGTGTAGGGTACGTGACCTTTGTACTGAAGAGGAGCCGAGGCCATGCTGATTGCGCCGATCACCATCTGGAAAGGCGACCGTTACGACCGTTAGTAACGGTTACATTTTGAACTTAAATGTACATGGGCGAAGACGGGTGACCTTTACGACTGGGAAAGACAGTGAGGGTCATTCTAGTCATCGTGTCGAACACCATCCACCGTAGACAGACGTGGCAGTTCCGTTTTAATTTGAACTCAGAGAAAAGAAAGCCGGTGACCAGTACATGTGAATTTGAATGTACTGTAGGTAGGTCGGTTTGTCGGACGTCATGATTTGAACGATCACCACCTCAAAGTAGGAATGTGACAACCTTTATTTTCTGAATTTCATATTTGGGGAAAGAGGGTCATACTGATCGCCATCTACAAAAATGGCAGTAGTTATGATCGTTGAAACTGAAATCTAATTGAGAAGAACCAGTCACCAACTACAAAAATGACCGTTAAGGAACTTCGATTTTGAAGTAGGAGAGGAGAGGTTAAAGTAAGTGACTGTTACGACGGTTATATTCAAATCAAATGTTAAAAATATAGATACTTATGTCTTTCTCCCGGTATACAGTTACAACATTAGAATATCTAGATACAATAATGTGTGCATGCTTGCATATGTGTGGTGTGTGTGAGCTTCTGTTTGTGTGTGCTTGTGCCTATTGCCAGTCTTACCGTGATGAGAATGAAGATGGGCGACACGAACTTCCAACAGATGCGCCAGTACAGCCGGGGCCGGAAGCCCAGCATGTGCGCTATGTCATCCCGGAACCTCCGCAAACCTGCAACAGCAGCAGCATAAAAAAAAAAAAAAAAAAAAAAATCTAAAGTTGTATAAACCGGAAAGACCCTGGGATGGTTCTATTCGAATTATATTTTTCTTTGATAATGTCTTTATTACTGGTATTATTATTTTATTAATCATCATTATCATTATTATTGAAATAAACATTATATAAGGAAGGAGGCTTTATTAGTACTACATTTCGCTTGTTTCGAAGACGAGAATAAGCATCGGCAAAATACTAGACATTAACGCCGGTGTTTACAGGATTCTGTGCTCGGGATGTGAAAAATCCTACAATGGGGACATCACGTGATCTAAAAACCCGGATCCGAGAACACCGATACGATGTCCGCCATGATGTTACCACCAACGCGTGTGTTGCACACAGGAACAGTAGCAACCAACTGATGGACTGGGGGAATGCAGAACATCTGGTACGTGAGCCCGACAAGGTCTGTAGAAAACGTTTGGAAACAGACATCATACAAGGAACCAACACAATTGAACAAAATGGGGGCCTTTTCAATATCTCATCTCACCTGATTCCTTTAATACCATTGCCAATAAATTTTAAGCTATCCTTAGTTGCCCTCCAAACTCACTTTTTCCTTTCAAGGTCGGTGTCCATCCTTAGTAGACAATTGCTCACCCTTTTTATTTTCTTCTTCCTCTTGTTCCTCGGTTATGAGCTAATGTCCTTCACCCAGTCAATTGTTCCATCTTATCCTTAACATTTCCTGTTCCCAGACATTTGGTCCACCTTCTCCTACATTTCCTAGTATTCAGTGACTCCTCCCCCCTCCTCTCTACCTGTCCTCCTCCCTCCCTCCCTCCCCCCGTTCCTCTTATTCAATCTCAGTCATGTGTATCCTGACTATGTACTTGAAGAACCTGTAACAACAAGCGAAACATCGTACTGATAAAGGCTCAGTCCTCACATTTGGTCTTTATTTCGATAGACTTGCCGGCAACTGCCACTTTCATACATTATCATTATTATTATTGTTATTATCATCATCATTATTATTATTATCATTATTATTGATTATCACCATTATCATTATCAATATAATTATTATTCATTATCATTATCATTATCATTATAATTACTATTAATCATTTATTCAATATCGTTATTAATCATCAGCACTATTTGCTATTATGACAAGGGTCATTCACACAAATTTCAAAGTCATTAATGACTGTGGCATGTTCTGTTTCCTGCTTCCTGGCATAAGGTCCACAAATATGGACACATGCAAGCACACACACACATCCATCCTTTCAGATTTCCACTAACATCCTGACCCCATACGAACGGAGACGTATCTTTACTCCGAGAGACGCCCCTCCCCCACTTCCACACACACACACACACACACACACACACACACACACACACACACACACACACACACACACACACACACACACACACACACACACACACACACACACACACACACACACACACACACACACACACACACACACACACACACACACACACACACACACACACACACACACACACACACACACACACACACACACACACACGCGCGCGCGCAAGCACACGCACATCTATCCTTTCAGATTCTCACTGACATCCTGACCCTATACGAACGGGGACGGATCTTTATTCCGAGAGACGCCCCTCCCCCAACTTCCCTCGTGCTAAGGCCCCTCGAAGGCACCCCTGAGGGTCATGCACTGGCACCTACCGTAGAACCAGGACACAGCGACGGCTTCGAACATGGCCGAGCACAGGAGAGAAATCCCCGCCGCGTACGTGTCCAGCCAGTGGAACATGTACATGCCGCCCTGCGGGGGAAGAGGAGCGTGATGGCACAGGTGGGAAGGGGAATGGATGTCCTCTGCATGGAGAGAACATGTTCATGGTAACCAGGCGAGAAATAGTGGACTAATGCACGTAGGGCTCCTCTCCATGTTGGAAACAGGACTAGTCCCACCGAATAGGTGTGGTCATTATTAGTATATGGAAAAAGCCTCACGCACCAGGCTCTAATGGATGTCAACGGGTCATTTTTTCTATTTAATTTGATCTGCCCGTTGGAATAATATACGAGTATGTCTAATTTTTGTTA
>NC_134815.1:12760808-12770808 GCF_046742065.1 Oratosquilla oratoria | reverse complement strand
AAAATCCGCAGGAAGTGTTTAGAAGCAGCAATCATTCAAGGAACGAACACTATTGAACAAAACAGGGGCATGTTTAACATCTCGCCTCACATTATTCCCCTAATACCCATGGCCAGCAAGATTTTAAATATCTAAACCACCCTTTGTGGACATTTCGCCCCAGGACGTTTGGGCCAGCATTCTCATCCTTTCCCAGTGTTCAATCCCCCCCCCTTCTCCTCCTCCTCTCCTCCTCCTCCTCCTCTTCCTTCCCCCCCCCTTTTTCTCCCCGTTCCCTCCTTTCCCCTAATTTAATCTCAAGCATTTGTATCTCAACTTGTACTTGAAAAAGCTGTAATAAGCGAAACGTCGTACAAATAAAGGCTCCGTCCTCATATGGTGTTTAACTCGTCAATCTTGTCGGCAACTGCCACTTTCAAGGATGTATATATATATATATATATATATATATATATATATATATATATATATATATGTGTGTGTATATATATATGAGTGGTAGGGTGGTGAGTTTAAACGCCAAGAATCCGTTGAAGTTTTATTTCTGACGTTTCGTCCAACTAGGACTTCTTCAGAGTATACACAAATAAGACAACGACAACTTATATAATCGCACAGCTCACCCCGTTCCTCCCCGGTCAATGTTGTTGCCATCTCGCTTTCGTCTTGCCTCGTGGATAATTAGGCCGCTTGCTACCCCCGCCAACTTGACAAAGCCGTCCCGATGATTGCTACATGGGAGTGAGGTAATATACGCTGCCTCAATTGTCCTCCTTTCCTTTTTGCTAAGTCCATTATGGAGCACCTTTGTTTTTTCCCAATCCGGCAGGTGGCCAAAGTTGTCGATGTGTACCACTAATGAGTTGGATGTCCGGCGGGCTTTGATGTCATTTTTGTGTTCAATCGTCCGATTGTGAATTCCTCTGCTAGTTTCGCCATAGTAACTAGCGGGGCAGCTGGTTACTATGGCGAAACTAGCAGAGGAATTCACATTAGATACTCTACTGATCTCATACAAAAACTCCATACCACAGACTTTACAAACAAAAAACTCATCAGTCTAGACGTCATCACCTTATGCACCCACACATCGCTGGCAGATGCCATTTCAGCCATACAAAGAGTCATAGATAACATCGATTAGACCACCCTCCCAATCAACAAAAGAGATTACAAACAACTAGTAGAAAAATGCCTTAAATACGCTTTCTGCACGTTTAATGGCAAAACTTACCGACAACACGACGGCCTACCAATGGGATCGCCCCTTAGTGCTATAGCCGCCTGCTTAGCAATGGAAATTCTAGAGCAAAACAACTACAAACAGTTCCTCCCCAATGGCACCACCTGGTTCAGATATTTAGATGACTACCTTCTCATCATACCAAAAGACACAAACACTCACATTTCTCTACACAAATCACACCAGAAAATAAAATTAACAGTCGAACAAGAAAACCAGGACTCTCTCCCATACCTTGACACTTTAATCATCAGGAACAATAATACAGCAAAATTCAAAGTTTACAGAAAACCCACAAAAAAAAAAAAAAAAAAAAAAACACATACTTTCGGTGCCCACAGCGACAGAACTAAAAGTGGTATACTAATAGGATTCTTCATGAGAGCACTAACAATATGCAGCCCAGAATACTTTCAAGACGAAATAGACCACATCACCACTACATTCAAAACACTTCACTTCCCAACGGGATTCATCGCCCGAGCCCTACACAAAGCTAAGGAAATCAAACAAAGAAGCATCTCAGAACCACAAACCAAAAATAAAAATATCGTCGGACCTAACTCACCTCCTAACCAAGAAATTAAAACCCATAGGCATCACAGTAATATCAGACAAAGGACGGCAAATACGCGACTTCACAAATAACAGACAAAATCCCACTCAACCCGACAGTATCCTATACAAAATCCCCTGCTCGTGATGCAACCTTGCCTACTATGGTGAAACGTACAGGGGATTAAAGAAACGCCTACATGAACACAAAGCTGATATCCGTCACCACCGCACAACAAATGCCTGGGTAAACCACATAGATGAAAAACAACATTTACCTCAATGAAACCAAGCTAACATTTTACATGAAAACCTAAACAAAACACAAAGAAAAACATTAGAAGCAATATACATAAACACAAACGATTCCATCAACAACAGAGCAGGAGATATCAAGATTGCAAAACATGCCGCCAAGTATGCCATGAGACAATTCCTCACACAAAACAAACAAATAAATACATCCAGCCGCCTCACACCTAACCCCACATGACCACCAAGCCAAGCAGCAGATGGAATCCCATCCCGCGTCCCTCATGTACCACAGCAACTGGCCAATGATTTCATTCTCTGTAAATATTACCTCTGAAGAATCCTCAAAAGCGAAACCGATCAGGAATAAAGTCTCTTGTTCCCAATCGTGTCTTTCCATTCTTACCATTCATACACCTGTCATGATGTCATGATATATATATATGTATATATATATATATATATATGTATATATATATATATATATATATATACATCATACATACATACATACATACATACATACATACATACATACATACATACATACATACATACATACATACATACATACATATACCAACGAATTTTTTCCCTTACAAGGGAGGTAGCCAAAAAACAAAGGCATAAAATCCACTCCCACCCATTCCATCCCCACATACTTCACTTTCATTCGCCCCACTCCCTCCCTCTTTTCTTGGTTCATCCTGGATTACGGGTCATCCCTGCCTCTCACCTACTACCCTGGGTCAGAAGCAATGCAGCAAGACACAGCGCATCCACAGCAAGGCCAATTCATTTAATCGGCGACCCCTCCCCTTTTCGTCCCCTCATGTAGAAAAAGAGAAGACGGGGAGAAATCCCTTCGGGCTGCCTCAAAATATTATTCACACATGCTCCCTCACCCACCCCATCTCCCACGCTTTCCCTTCCATGCATCACAGCATTATCCATACACAACCATTCTCCATTCACCCCTATCTTCTGTTTTCTACCTTCCTTCCTCAACAGACGTTCCCCTCTTTCCCTATGTCCCTTTTACTCCATCCATCCATCTCATCCTTGGTCGACACCTTATGTTCCCTCCCTCCACCTGTCTTCCACACTTCTTTTACTAATTTTTTTCACTCGTTCTTTCCATGTGTCCAAACCATTCTATTATTTAATCAACCCTATCTCCCAACTCCTGTCCACCCCCGTTCTCCTCCTCACCTCCTCGTTTCTCACTCTATCCAACCTAGTAACCCCTATCATACTTCTCAGGCATTTCACCTCACATTCAAACTCCTCCTCTCTTCATCTCTTATGATTCATGTTTCTGCCCCGTACAGTGCTGGGCACAATAACTCCTTCATACAATATCCTCTTGTCATCCTATGTTGGCACGATGTATATATATATATATATATATATATATATATATATTGTATTATATTCTGTGTGTTCTGTATATATAATCTAAATGCTGTATTTATTATTTTTATTAAATGCCCGCAAGGCGTGGGTAGAGAGAAATTGGCGGGAAGAGTAGCGTCAATTTTGTCTCGTGACGTCTGTAACAACCGGACGTTTGTCCATTGTGTTCGTGCCAATTGTCTTTATATTATATGTTAAACTGTGCCTCCTTAGTTTCATTAGCCACCCAGAACAATCCATTCCCAAATGCCTATTTCTCATTACACTTTTTAGCCCCCTATGGCATTTACTCGCTTCTCTCAATCTACATTATATCCCCACCTCCACTCCTCCCTTTCTCGCTGCATTCGCATCAAAGTATCTAAATCTATCCATTTCCTCCAGTCTCTCTTCCTTAATACTCACTTCCAATTTGCTGCCACATTCTCTCCTTGTACATCTCACCACCTTATCTTTACCCACACTTATCTTGAACTTCCTTCTTTCGTACACCTTCCTAAACTCTGTCACTAACTTCCTTAATCCATCCTTTGATCCTGCCACAAGCGCAGTGTCGTCAGCAAACAACAACTGGCTTATCTCCCATTTCACTCCATTTTCTTTAACGATCTCCAATTCCCGGCCCATTACCCTTGCGTTTACCTCTCACACCACCACATCCATGTATAAAATGAACAGCCAAGGTGACATAACACATTCCTGGTGAAGTCTCGCCTTTACCTCAAACAATTAACTCTCTCCATTTCTAATTCTAACACAAACTCTACTACTCTCGTAAAAACTCTTGACGGCTCTTAACAGCTTTCCTCCTCTCCCATATATCTCCATTACCTCCCACAGTGCCTTCCTGTCTACCCTGTCATAAGCTTGTTCCAAATCATAACGGCCCAAAAAACATCCTTACCTTTTTCTAAAGCTTTCTTACACATCTGCCTTACCATAAAAATCTGATCCACGCAATCCTTACCTGTCCTAAACCCACACTGTTCCTCACCAATTACTCCCTCTGTTCCTTTCCTAATTCTCTCAATCAAATCTGAAACTACTACACTCACACTTGTCCCTTTTTCCTTTGTAAAATGGAACTATACAGGCAGTCCTTCAGTTCTCCGGCACTCTACCCTCTTTTTGACAAACATTAAACAACCTCACCAGCCAGTTCCCTTTCTAGCCACTCCGCACGACACCCATCCATCCCAGTCGCCTTATCATATATATATATATAAGACTGAAGGTGGAAGTGAAGGAAGGTGTCATAATACAGTCAATCCGTTACAAGATGAGTTGGACGAAATCAGCGATGGAAAGAGAAAAGTAATCTTACCCCTCTGGCTGGTAAGTAGATTAAATAAGGATTATGTTTTACTAGAACAAAAACTTAAACGTAGGCTACTTTGGTTATGTAATAACAGTGATTGGAACAAGTTGGAAAGGAATGACTTTGTGACCAACCTTTCAGACAGACAGCTATCTAAAAGCGAGAAATTGGTACTGTCTTTGGGACTAAAATTTGATATAGGAGGAAAAGGTAAGGACTAGCAAAATGTCTGGCAAAACCCCTTTCCAACGCCATCGGTTCCATCAGCGGGGCCCATTTAAGAAATTCTTCTGACCTGATCCAGAAACTTAAAGATCTAAATGTAAATGATAAAAAGTTGGCAAGCTTCGATATAACAGCGTTATTCACAAATGTTTCTATTATTGATGCCCTAGAAGCAGTGAAGAAAGTAACAACATATATCGATGATGATATCCTTCCAGTCCCAAGATCTGATTATATAAAGCTTATTTCCATGTGTGTCAAATTTGGATATTTTATGTTCAACAACACCGAATTTAAACAGATTAGAGGTCTCGCAATGGGGAGTCCATTATCTGTTGTCATGGCATGTTTATTCATGGAAGTATTAGAAATGGACAAATATATCGACATCATGGGAAGAGGTACCACTTGGTTAAGGTACGTGGATGACATAATCGTGGTGATGCCAAAAGGAACTAATGTAGAAAATAAGCTGAGAAGACTCAATTCAATTCAAAGTTGAACTGGAAAAAGAGTGTAGGTTACCAATTTTAGACACGTTGATACACAGAGGTTCTCAACAGGTAAGTTTCTCGGTGTACAGGAAGCCCACCAATAGGGACGACTTTGTCCACTATTTTTCAGCACACAGCAGACGTGTTAAAACGGGTGTTCTAATAGGTTTCTTTCTCAGAGCTTTTCGTATCTGCAGTGAAGAACTCCTAGAGGATGAACTTACTTACATCAAGAATACCTTTAGGAAGCTGAAATACCCCGGAGGTTTGATCACCAGGACAATGAGGAAAGCCAAGAAGATCTACGATGGTTCAAACGTCCGGACCCCGGGAAAGGATAAGTCGCATTTTATTTCTGTCCCTAATTCTACAAACACCATAGCTATTGATGATTATTTGTTAAAAGGTGGAATAAATGTAGCAAAAATATCTTCCAATAAAATAGGAAAAATATTTAAGAAACATAATAATATTCGTAATAATCTCAGTGTCGTTTACCGTATTCCATGCAGCGGCTGTCCATCATCATACTTCGGTGAGTCAGGTCGAGGGATCAATAAACGCTTGAGTGAGCACAAAAACGATCTCAGGGCACATAGAACATCTAACTCCCTGGTTCGTCACCTGGACAAATGTGGACATTTACCTGATTGGAACAACACAGAAATTCTACACGAGGGATTTGAAAAGAAAATGAGAAAAACTGTGGAAGCTGCACATATCGCCACCAACAAGAACAACAACGACAGGGACGGATTTAAATGCCTCTCGAAAGCAGCAAGTGTCCTAATGATTAAATCGTTAGCCAAAGGGAAAACATGACCCTTCCGCTCATACCTTGGCGGGTTCCCTCTCGCTACGAATATAAGAATTGTGATCCGTCTGTAATGCTGTAGTCCTCTGAAGAAGACCAAGTTGGTCGCAACGTTAGGGCAATAAACTCTATTCCCAACACATCTTCGTTTGCCCTTCCCCACCCACATTCTCTCTTATATATATATATATATATATATATATATATATATATATATATATATATATATATATATATATATATATAAACGGCTAGGTTTAATCACTTGAAAGACTTCACTCTAGCGAGTGAATTGTAACAATAAACACACACACACACACACACACACACACACACACACACACACACACACACACACACACACACACACACACACACACACACACACACACACACACACACACACACACACACACACACACACACACACACACACACACACACACACACACACTTACAAGGGGGGTAGCCAAAAAGAAAAAGGCATAAAATCATTCCCGCCTATTCCATCCCTGAATACACTCCACACCCCTCCACCCTCCCTCTCATCTTAGCACCTCCTGAATGACGCGGCTTCCCTGCACCTTGTCCACTGCCCTGGGTCAGAAGCAGTGTCGCAAGACACAGCACATCCACAGCAAGGCCGCTTCATTAAATCGGCGACCCCCCCTCTCCGTCCCCACATTGCATCAAATGAGAGGACGGGGAGAAATCCCTTCGGGCTGCGTCAAATTTTTCTCACACATACTACCTCACCCCCTATCCCCCCGCCCATTCCACCTCATGCAATCACAACATCATCCATATACAACCATTCTCCATTCACCCCTGTCTTCTGTCCTCTCCCGTCCTTCCTCAACAGACATTCCCCTCTTCCCCAAAGCCCCCTTCACCCCATCCATCCATCTCATCCTAGGACGTCCCCTCATGTTCGCTCCCTCCACATCTGCCTTCCATACCTCTTTTACTAGTCTTTCTTCACTCATTCTTTCCATGTGTCCAAACCATCCCAATACTCTTTCATCAACCCTATCTCCTAGCTCCTTTTCCACCCCTGTTCTCCTCCTCACCTCCTCATTTCTCACTCTATCTAGCCTAGTAACCCCCATCATACTTCTCAGACACCTCATCTGAAACACATTCAAACTCCTTCTCTCTTCTTCTCTTATGTTCCATGTTTCTGCCCCATACAGTGCTGTTGGCACAATCACTCCTTCATACAGTCTCCTCTTTGCATCCATTCCCAAATGTCTATTCCTCATTACTTGGAAAAGGCTTATGATAGGGTAGACAGGAAGGCACTGTGGGAGGTTACGCAGATATACGGGATAGGAGGAAAGCTTCTGGGAGCTGTCAAGAGTTTTTATGAGAGTAGTAGAGCTTGTGTTAGGATTGGAAATGGAGAGAGTGAGTGGTTCGAGGTAAAGGTGGGACTTCGTCAAGGATGCGTTATGTTGCCCTGGCTGTTCAACTTATACATGGGTGGGGTGGTGCGAGAGGTAAATGCAAGGGTAGTGGGCAAGGGATTGGATATGGTTAAAGAAAACGGAGAAAAGTGGGAGGTGAGCCAGCTGTTGTTTGCTGACGACACTGCGCTTGTGGCAGGATCGGAGGAGGGATTGAGGAAGTTGGTGGCAGAGTTTGGGAGAGTATGTGATAGAAGAAAGCTAAAGATAAATGTGGGTAAAAGTAAGGTGATGAGATGCACAAGGGGTGAAAGTGGCAGTAGACTGGAAGTGAGCAGGGAGAGCGACTGGAGGAAGTGGATAGTTTTAGATACTTGGGTGCAAATGTGGCAGGGAAAGGTGGAGTGAAAGTGGAGGTTGAATGTAGATTGAGAGAAGCGAGTAAATGCCTTGGTGGATATATATATATATATATATATATATATATATATATTTATATACATATATATATGTATATATATATATATATATGTGTGTGTGTGTGTGTGTGTGTGTGTGTGTGTATGCATATACACATATACTCGTATATGCTTGAAAATATGCATATACATATATACATATAATGGTACACACATATATGCATGTGCATATACATATACGTATACATATATACAGATTTTTTGTGGTCAACAGAGAAAGTGGGGTGGCATGGTTATTCGTCTTTACCCCTGAGTCGAGTCCGAGGGTGATGAGCATGAGGAAGAAGAGGCAGGACCAGAACTGGGAGCCCGGGAGAGTGGCCACCGCCTCCGGGTACACCTGGAACACCAGACCCGGACCTGTGGAGGAGAAGAGAGAGTCAGTGGTGCCTAAACTAGTTGCTAACCCTCTCATTACAAAGTTGGTTAACTTTTGTAAGTTAAAGTCACCTGGCGGCACCCAGAACAAGCGTACAAATGACTTCACCTGTAATAGATGAGTCGTTATTCATCAATGTTAACGTGCGCAACTGAAATGTTTACTAATAATTAAATAAACTATGTTACATATCCTAGTTTTCAGACCACAATGCTATATTTTCGAAACGAAATCTAATCTCTAAAAGAACTTGAGAAATTATTTACTACCTGAATGGAGGTATGAGTCTCCTAATTGAAAAAAAAAAAAAAAATCTAATAGAAAAAAGAAAATATTAAGTGGAGCAGACAAGGGGAGTCGTTGTTCTCACCATCGGTAGCGACGTGACTGATTTGGGTCTTTTGCTTGTAGGCCATGTACCCGAGGTAGGTGAAGATGACAAGACCCGAGTAGAAGCTGGTGATGGCGTTGACGAGGGACGTGATGAGGCAGTCTCGGTAACAGTTGTTGTGGAAAGTGTTGTACGAGGCGTAAGATAGATGGACACCGAAGCCAGCGCCCACCGAAAAGAACACCTGGACAGCTGCCTCAAACCACACCTGTTCAGAGAGGAGTCAAAGAGAAACACGAGGGGACAGATAACACCAGAATTAGAAATAGTTTCACATACAAAATTATAACAAAACTAGAAATAAAGGCCACAAGCTGTAAGAGTGTAGGTTTAAGCTAAACTTATGTAAAAGCAATTTCGCTAAACGCGTCAAACTATGGACAGTTTGGACTGTCCACAGTTTGACGTTTTTGTATTTCACTTAAATTCACAAGTGAGCAAAATGATAGGCTCTCTTTCAATGGATAATTTTGTTCTGGTTATTTTTACTTAGCTGTCTGAGTTGTTTGTTTATTTTTCTTAATCCCTTTTTTCTGCACTCGACCTCGCTATGGACCAAAAAGTCTCATGTCGGCCTAGATCAGTGGTTCTTAACATGCGGGCCATGGGGCCCTCCAAGAGGGCCACGACAAGAAGTTAGCTGGGCCATGGATTGCTCTTACAAATTATACATTTCTACATAATGTAAGGAATTGGAAAAAATCTATCACTCTGTCCTAGTAAAAGATAATTATGTTTGTCAAATAAAGCAGAGAATTGATCTTCATTAACATTTTATCATTAGTATTTTCCTTTTCTTTACCATTTTGACGGAGTGGGATTTATGAGAAAAATAAAGGGAGAAGGAAGTGAAATAAAAGTTGAGGACCCCTAGCCTAGATGCTATATAATACTTGTTCAAAGGTTGTCCTTGAAACTTACTGTAGTGTAACTTGTCATTGAATTATAAACGTACCTCTATACAATACTTGTTCAAGGGTTGTCCCTGCAACTTATTGTAACTTGTCATTGAGTAATAAACATACCTC
>NC_134815.1:12745808-12758308 GCF_046742065.1 Oratosquilla oratoria | reverse complement strand
AAACCTTTGCTCTTTTGCATCTGGAGGACCACCAGGCTGCCAGGGAGGAGGGAGGGAATGCGTCAAGAGGTGACGAGCTGGATTTGGAGGGGCTGGGAGTGGGTGTGGATGTGGGTGGGAGGTTAGATGTTGAAGCCATCTCAGTCATTTATCATGTGGAGGGTTCCTCTAAGCTGAATTAAATCGTCTGACGTTAGCCAGAATAAAATCATTAAAGGTGCCGAAATTGGCAGGATATAACATGAGAAGTGAATTGGGTTAGTTATTCAAACTAGTGTTATGAGAACTCTGAATCTGTCTCTCTCCTCTTTCTTTCTCTCACTCTCTCTCTCTCTCTCTCTCTCTCTCTCTCTCTTTCTCTCTCTCTTTCTCTTTCTCTCTCTTTCTCTCATCCCCTAACCATCTGTATATGCATGCTTCAGCATTTTTTATTGTACAGAACTGAGGTACCATGTCACGTGTGTGTATGTGTACATCTGTATATGTACATGAGTATATTCATATTATCATGCATGATTATTAGTACATATACAGCCCATGCGACGGGAGGGAGGGGAGGTCCTACTTGAAATACTCCTCCGAGGGCGACTTGACCGAAGTACTGTTGGGCCTCAGGTCGGAGTCTGACGTGAGGCCGTCCCAGCAGTCGGGCGAGTTCCAGGTGTTGTTGCAGTGCGTCCAGGGGAGCTCGTAGCTGAAAGAGGCGTAGACGAAGTGGATCGACCAAGCGATGATCACGTTGTAGTAGAATGAGACGTAGTAGGCCACCAGAACGGCGCAATAACCGATACCTGTAGGAGGAAAGGGGTTCCTGGTCGAGTTCTGTACGGGGGAGGAATCTTAAAAAAAAAAAAAAAAAAAAAAAAAAGACCTAACATAATCCAAACCAAACCTAACTTCACCTCGCCTAAACTGATTTATTGCAACGTAAATCAACCTAACCTAACCTACTGTAACTTAACACAACCTTACCTAATATAGCTTCACTTAATGACTGCCATTTGATATAATGGAGTGTAGTGGCACACTAAGTAAGGTGTTCTCAGAAGGTCTTCTCTCATCCCCCCCCTCCCCTGCCTCTTCCCTCCATTTTGGCAAGTACTGCTCGGGTAAAAGACAATCCTTTGGGGATATATCTTCTTTTTGACGCAAGAAAGATAGTGGGTATGGAATGAATGAATTAAAGTGAAGGGGAAAAAGAGAGAGGGAAGAGAGAGATAGATAGATAGATAGATAGATAGATAGATAAGATAGAGAGAGAGAGAGAGAGAGAGAGAGAGAGAGAGAGAGAGAGAGAGAGAGAGAGAGAGAGAGAGAGAGAGAGAGAAAGAGGAGGGAGGAAGAGGAGAAAGGAGACAGATATATATATATATATAAATATATATACATATATATGTATATATATGTATATACATATATATATATATATATGTATATATATGTATATACATATATATATTATATATATATATATATATATATATATATAGATAGATAGATAGATAGATAGATGCAGTGAGTGTGTAGGATGACGGGTAGCGAGACCGGAGGAATCCGGAATCAGTGCAGGAAGTGAATCCGGCGGTGTGTGCAACTATTCTGAACCTTTGTGACTAAACCCGCGGGAGTCCAACTTCTGATTTGATTTCGAGGCAGGCCCAGGGCCAAACCGGCTGCAACGTCAAATCTGCACACGGAAAAAAAAAAAAAAAAAAAAAAAAAAAATTGCAGTTCTCACCGTCACTTGCTCTCGTCGTCAGTCTCGACAGCATTAGCGCTTTAACGAGGTATCCAAAAGTGACTCATAATATGTCTTGAATATGCCAATATACCCAATCTTGGCTAAGAGTTAAATACGTTAACTACTAAAATAGTAACAAACTAGAATGTAAAACGTCACACGAATACTAGAACCATTCAGCCTGAATATATCTCCGGTGAAGACCGAAACGTTGCAACGACCTATGGACAAACTAGCAAGAGATATAGAAATTCTAAGTGAAATGTTAAAAATTACAAAAACAGCAGTGCCATTTAATCTCGTCTCTCTATAAAAATATATTCTTCCTGGGTATACTAATACATATAAACACATACATATATATACATATATGCATACATACATAAACACCCACACCTACACACACACACACATACACACACACACACACACACACACACACACACACACACACACACACACACACACACACACACACACACACATATATATATATATATATAATTGTTCGTCAATTCTACTTGCAAATCCATTCTTACATAATTTTTCTGCTCATGAATTTGTCGATTACTTTCCCACCTTCCTACTTCTTTATTATTAATTTCACTTATCTCTGACTTCCTCTGAAAAGCAGACAGACCTTCTAGAAATTATATCTTTATATTTTCAAGTTATTAGTGATATAATTTCATTCTATTTATTTTTATTGATTTATTAATTTATCTATTTATTTTGTATATACAGGGTGGGGCAGAGCAACTTGCTTATTTGAATATTGCACCCTGAAGCGATGGTTGCTTAGAGGAGGGTGGGGGTAGGCACATTCGAAAGGGCGGAGCTTAAAGTTGTACTGGGCTGCTTTTTTCAGTTAGCATCATAGAGTGGACGAAGGTGGGGCGCAAGTTCGCTGTTGAGGCCTACTTTTCCAGCGGTCGCTCAATCATAGCCACACAACTTGCATTCCGTACACATTTCAATATTGGGCCCCATGGTCCTGTTCCTGGTCAGCAGTTGATTGTTTCATAGGTAAACAACTTAAGGGAAAATGGTGATGTGAAAAAAAAACTGGCATTCCACAAACAGCAAGGGCACCCCAAAACCTTGATGCGATAAGGCTTTCTGATTTGCGATCCCCTCAACGCTCTGCCCGCAAACATGCAGCTGCTGTTCGGTTGTCTACTCGTTCTGTGAAGCGAATTCTTCACGAAGAACTAAAATTTTATCCCTACAAATTGGCTGTGGTGCAGGACCTTAATCCACGCGATTTTGTTGCTCGAGAAAATGTATATGAGGCGCTTCTTGGCATGCCTCACGACACACTTGTTTTGTTCAGTGATGAGGTTCACTTCCGTCTTTCGGGATCAATAAATAAACAAAACATGCGGTATTGAAACCCTAATAACCCCAGACAACTTCTTCAGCGTCCCCTATATTCACAATGTGTAACTGGTGTGCATTAACGCGAGTTGGGATAATTGGTCCATGATTTTTTGAAGAAAACAAAAGGCAGTTCTGGTGACTTCTGACTGTTATGTCCACATGATTCAGGAGTTTTTCATGCCAACACTCAACCAGATGGATGTGGGAGATACATGGTTCCAGGAGGACGGTGCCACGGCACACACAGCGAGTGTGTTATTGTCTCTTTTGCGGTAACACTTCCCAGGACGCCTCATCTCCTTGAGGGGCGATCTGCAGTCGCCAGATTTAGCACCCTGCGACTATTTTTTATGGGGCTATCTAAAATCAATTGTTTACAACAATCTTCCAAGGACCCTGGCTCACCTAAAGAATAATATTCGTCAAGCTGTCACCAACATACCCGTCGACGTGCCGGACAGAGTTGAACGAAACTTCCGATTTCGATTAACGCAGTTTATTGAGAATAATGGATGCCATCTGCCTGATATAATCTTTAAAACTGGGAAAACATAAAATTTAAATGTTGAACTTGATGCTGTTCAAAAAATTAAATATATATCTGCATTACTTTCGTTTTAATTGACTTTCCAAATAAGCAAGTTGCTCTGACCCACCCTGTATTTATTTATCTATTTATATATTTATTTATTTACTTATTTATCTATTTATTTATTTACTTATTTCTATTCACTCATTTATCTATTTACTTCTTTATTCATTTATCTATTCCTGTATTTATTAATTCATTTATTCAATTATTTATCTATTCATTTATTTATTAATTCATTTATTCTTTATCTATTGATTGATTCTTATTTATTCATTCATTTATTTTTATCTAGCCATTTATTTATTTATCAACTTATCAAATTATATATATATTTAATTTATCTATTTATTGTATTTATTTACTTATTCACATACTTATCTATTCATTTAGTTATTAATTTACATATTTATTTACTTATTTATCTATTTATTTATTTATCTAATCATATTGGTTTTTTATTATTATTTTGTTTGACTTACCTCTGAAGAGGGGGCATATCTTCCAGACGGTGATGGGCCCCTGGCGGTGGTACTGGCCCAGGACCAGCTCCATGAAGAAGAGCGGCAGCGCCCCAAAGACCGTCACCAGGAAGTACGGCAACAGGAAGGCCCCTGTCGGTACAGAGAGAGAGAGAGAGAGGGGGGGGGGGGGAAGGAGAGAGAGGGGGAGAGGGGGATGAGAGAGAGAGGGAGAGAGAGAGGGGGAGAGAAAGAGGGGAGAGAGAGAGAGAGGGGAGAGAGAGAGAGAGAGGGGAGAGAGGTGGAGAGAGGGGAGAGAGAAGGGGAGAGAGAGAGGGGAGAGAGAGGTGATAGAGAGATGGGGAGAGAGAGAGAGAGAGAGAGAGAAGAGAGAGAGGGGGGTGAGAGAGAGATAGAGGAGCGAGAGAGGGGAGAGAGAGAGGAGCGAGAGAGAGAGAGGGGAAAGAGAGATGGAGAGAGAGAGAGGAGAGAGAGGGGGGGTGAGAGAGAGAGAGGAGAGAGAGAGAGGGGGAGAGAGAGAGAGAGAGAGAGAGAGAGAGAGAGAGAGAGAGAGAGAGAGAGAGAGAGAGAGAGAGAGAGAGAGAGAGAGAGAGAGAGAGAGAGAGAGAGAGAGAGAGAGAGAGAGTTAGAGAGAGAGAGAGAGAGTGAGAGAGAGAGAGAGAGAGAGAGAGAGAGAGAGAGAGAGAGAGAGAGAGGAGAGGAGAGAGAGAGAGAGAGAGAGAGAGAGAGAGAGAGAGAGAGAGAGAGAAGAGAGAGGGGAGAGAGGGGAGACAGAGGGAGAGAGAGAGAGGGAGAGAGAGAGAGAGAGATAGAGGAGAGAGAGAGAGGGGAGAGAGAGAGAGAGAGATAGAGGAGAGAGAGAGAGGGGGTGAGGGAGAGAGAGGGGGAAAGAGAGAGATGGGAGAGAGAGAGATGGGAGAGAGAGAGAGAGAGATGGGAGAGAGAGAGAGGGGAAAGGGGAGAGAGAGAGAGAGAGAGGGGGGGAGAGAGAGAGAAGGGAGAGAGAGAGGTGGGAGAGAGATGGTGAGAGAGAGGGGAGAGAGAGATGGGAGAGAGAGGGGAGAGAGAGAGGGAGAGAGAGAGAGATGGGAGAGAGAGATATAGAGAGAGGGGAGAGAGGGAGAGAGGGGAGAGAGAAGGGAGAGAGAGAGGGGAGAAAAGGGGAAGAGAGAGGGGAGAGAGAGAGAGGGAGAGATTAAGAAGGGAGAGAGAGGGGGAGACAGGGGAGAGAGGGGAGACAGAGGGGGAGAGAGAGAGGGGAGAGAGAGAGGGAGAGAGATAGAGGAGAGAGAGAGAGAGGCGAGAGAGAGAGAGGGGAGAGAGAGAGATGGGAGAGAGAGAGAGGGGGGAGAGAGGGAAGAGAGAGGGGGAGAGAGAGGGGAGAGAGGGGGAGAGAGAGGGGAGAGAGAGGGGAGAGAGAGAGGGGAGAGAGAGGGGAGAGAGAGAGGGGAGAGAGAGGAGAGGGGGGAGAGAGAGAGGGGAGAGAGAGAGAGAGAGAGGGGAGAGAGAGAGAGAAGGGAGAGAGGGAGAGAGGGGAGAGAGAGGGGGAGAGAGAGGGGAGAGGGGTGAGAGAGAGAGAGAGAGAGAGAGAGAGAGAGAGAGAGAGAGAGGGGGTGGTAGAGAGAGAGAGAGAGAGAGAGAGAGAGAGAGAGAGAGAGAGAGTGAGAGGAGAGAGAGAGAGAGAGAGAGAGAGAGAGAGAGAGAGAGAGAGAGAGAGAGAGAGAGAGAGAGAGAGAGAGAGAGAGAGGAGAGAGAGAGAGGGAGAGAGATAGAGGAGAGAGAGTGAGAGGGGAGAGAGAGAGATGGGAGAGAGAGAGATGGGAGAGAGAGAGATGGGAGAGAGAGAGAGAGATGGGAGAGAGGGAGATGGGAGAGAGAGGGGGAGAGAAAGGGGAGAGAGAGGGGGGAAGAGAAAGAGAAGGGAGAGAGAGAGGGGGAGAGAGAGAGGAGAGAGAGGGGAGAGAAAGATGGGAGAGAGAGGGGAGAGAGAGATGGGAGAGAGAGGGGAGAGAGAGAAGGGGGAGAAAGAGAGAGATGGGAGAGAGAGAGAGGGGAGAGAGGGATAGAGGGGAGAGAGAGGGGAGAGAGAGGGGGGAGAGAGAGAGGGGGGAGAGAGAGAGGGAGGAGAGAGAGAGGGGAGAGAGAGAGAGGGGAGAGAGAGAGGGGAGAGAGAGAGGGGAAGAGAGAGAGAGAGGGGAGAGAGAGGGGGGAATGTCTAAGTCACGTACGAGTTGTCACACGTAGTGTTGTCAGGTAATGCAGAAGAACATCATCACAGGACATCCCTTGCACGGGAATCTTGGTCGTAAACTACTCTTATCTGATTTTTGATTGGTTTCTTTCTGGTCTTTCATTGATCTTTATTTGAGTTTTCATTGGTCCTCTACTCTACGAGTAATAAAGCATATCTGCTCTTTTTTCCTTTTCCGTCAATAATCTAAAAATTGATCTGGACAATTCACCCGTCGCTGTGAGCTGAATATGTGGAATAGATGTATAGACATTTAAACTCTTTGGAAGAAATAGAGAAGGTGTACTACATCATGCAAGGGTGGCTGACGAAGGAGGAACCTAGCCCAGGTACCCACGTCGCCCTTTGTGGTAGCAGGTAAAAGAAAAAAAAAAAAAAAAAAAAAAAAAAAAAAAAAAGGGAAATCTCCAATATTTGTGACGAAAAGGCTTTTGACCCAGGCAGTGTGTGGGTGGTTGATGGTGGTGGTTGGGGATGGGGTGGGGGCAGGGGGCGACCCTTCCATCCCCAGAGACTTAAATGGGAGGGCTAAGGTTCAAAACTGGGTTTTTATTTGTTTATGAAGTGTGTGTGTGTGTGTGTGTGTGTGTGTGTGTGTGTGTGGGTGTGTGTGTGTGTTTGCGCGTGTGTGTGTGTGAGTGATTCATCATGTTCATCTATGGGTATTGATGTGACCTTACTCACACAAATAACCCCAACTCCCCGCCCACGAGAGTTGGAATAACGACTCGCAGAGCAGCAATATTGAAATAATTTCAGCCCAGGGCGGGATTCAAACCCGGACCTCCGCAGTGGCAGCCGGGAACTCTGCCAACCAAGCCATCGTGTGTGTGTGTGTGTGTGTGTGTGTGTGTGTGTGTGTGTGTGTGTGTGTGTGTGTGTGTGTGTGTGTGTGTGTGTGTGTGTGTGTGTGTGTGTGTGTGTGTGTGTGTGTGTGTGTGAACTCTGCTCCTCTAGATTTCGGAATATTGGAAATTTCCTAATATCGGAGATTACCAATGAAAGGAACTCTCTCTGTGTACACAAAAGATGTGGGGAAGAGGCGCTTTGTTACGTCAAGAATCTCTCTTACCTCCGCCGTTGCGGTAGCACAGGAACGGGAACCTCCAGACGTTGGCGAGGTCGACGGCGAAGCCGATGATAGACAGCAGGAAGTCCATGGACTTCCCCCAGGACTCTCGGCCGTCGTCGGGAGTGCCGACATGCGGAGTGCTCACCGAGGTCGTCGTGGTGCTGAGAAAAGGGGATAGAACAAAGTTTTCCTCTTTTTCACAAAATCACAAATAAGAAAAATAAACATTAATAACAGATAACGGAGACCCTCTCGAATTAGAGACTCCCGGATGTTGTTCCTTCTTACATTACGGGTGTGCCCTCCGGAAGCTCCGCTGCCAAGACGGTTGTTGCGATGACGTCGGCGTCATTGACGCCAAGGGTGGTGGCGTTGGCGCCAGCGGCGGGAGCGTCGCCGCCGTTCGCAGCCTCGGACCCGTCCGGGGTGTCCGACACCCCGGACTGCGGCGTTGTGCTGTTCGACAGCAGGAGCTTGCTGTCCTTGCCCGAACACTTACGCTCGCCTGCAAAGAAGAGGACAAAGTTATTTGTACTTCCTCGCTCACTCTGCGCCGCCTTTAATGTCCTGGAGGACAAGATCGTATCAAGAAGAAAAAAATCACTTGTCTTCCGCAACTAATAATTAACCAGTACTTTATCTCCTCTAGAATAATGTTGCACAAAAAAGAGGAAGAAGTCTTAAGGTGAGGTAAAGAGCATCGCCTGGCAAAAGAAGGCGAGGAGCCTATGCCAGGAGGCGCTGAGTAGCTGCGGCCGAAGCCGTCACCTTTGACCTGTGTGCTTCTTGGACTGCTTAGACAGGTAACATTCACTGCTGGTAATCGGAGAGGAGTGCGGGATTCGAACCCACAACTAAGTAATTGCGAGACCACCCCTCGATATTTTATGTCACATTTCGATATCGGTTAATGAATGGAATAGACTTAGCAACCATATTATGAGCACTGAAACTATTAGTTGTTTTAAGAGCAGGTTAGATAACTTTATGGATGGGGATGATAGGTGGTAATGGACATGGAACTGCCTAGTATAGGCCTTATGGTCTCTTGCAGTCTCCTTCATTCTTTTGTTCTTATGTTCTATGTATGTTCTTATATTTCTGGTAGGGGGCGGTGGGGCACACATTAAACAAATGGGAGTCACGGAAGAATCTGAACAAACAACACTTATCAGATATTTATTTTTTTAACCTGCTACATTCTCATCTTACATAACACAGCAGCAGTTCATAGTCACGATTAAAAATTTTGATCCCCTCATGATACAAAATTCAAATTCTTTGTCTGACTTCATTTCTATATATCTAAAAAATTAGGTAACTGTAAACTAAATACTACGTGAGAAAATATACCATGTACCCAATAAACAAAAATTATATTGGTGTTGTGAGAACTGTGGCGTAGGTCAAAGCTTTTGCTCGTGACTGTGTATGTAAATACGAGAATATATATTTTTGGTAATAAAGGGCATCACGCAGGTCAGTGAGTTGCAAGTCAGAAGGCGATGAGAGGAACTGGTCTGGAGTCTCCTCTCCGTTAGGTGGACGGCGCCAAGACCACTTTTCCCATTCGGAAGGTGTTCTCGCGGTGCCTAGAGATTTTCTTCTCAGCTCAGGAAAACATTCAGGGGGAACAAATAGGGGAAACGTATTATGTACGTGTGCAGCATCAAACGTTAATTCGCACTCATACGCATGAACAGGCAATGTAGAGGCACACGCAAAAGTATGCTCACATGCACACGCCTATAACAGATAAGTATGTTACTTGTGGCTAGGTGACGTAGGGAGAGAGTGATGTTGTTGTTGTTGTTGTCGTTCCCTAGACTGTCTGTCCGAGCAGTCCCGTCTCCCCAAGGAAGGCCACAGCCAAAACTAGGTTTTCCCACAAATCCTTTATAGAGTGTATGTTGTGTTGTTTGCGTGCATGATTGTGTATAATGCAGTCTTCCATTATGTGTTGTATGGTATGGGGTGAAGTGTTACATCCTGGGCAGCTGTTCACAACACGGTCGTCCAGCCTCTTCTGGTAGCTTAGAAGTGCTGGGTGGTGACCGCATCGCAGTCTGGCCAAGTGGACTCTGTCCTTTCGTGGGAGAGAGGATTCAGAAGGGTGGATATCAGGGGGTCTGGCATGCAGCAGTGTGTTGTCTCTCAGTGTGTTAATGGAGCGGTGAGTGATATGATTATGAATATGTTTCCGGAGGCTGGTATTTGGTGGTTGTGGAGGAAGAGAAGAGAGTATCTGTGCGTAATAAAGGTCTTTGGGTGTAGTTTTAATGTTTCTTGGTGTGTGTGGGTGTTCTGCTATGTAGTGTAGCGGGTGTGATGTGTTTGTGGTGGTTGCAGCAAGTGTTTGTGTGCCTCTCATGTCGAGGTGGTCCTTGACTTTGAGGACTTTTGTTTCATGGTGTAAATGGTCTGTAGGTGTTGTATTTGTGCAGCCTGTAATTGTTTTTAGGGCTTTGTTTTGTATGATTTGAAGGGTGTTGTGGTGTGTCTCACTGAGATTAGGAGCCCATGCAGGACTCGCATAATTCATCACTGAGCGTATGCATTGTTTGTATATTGTTATATTAGTTTCTTTGTTTTGACCAAATGTTGTTCCAGTGATTGACTTAAGTGCGTTAAGTCTAGGTGTGCATTTGTTTTTTATGTTTGTGAGGTGTTGTTTGAAAGACATGGATGTATCGTATGTTACACCAAGAATTTTCGGTGTGTTTGTGTGTGGTGTTAGAGTGTTGTTGATGTAGAGATGAGGTATGTATTTGTGTTCTTTTGTCCAGTTGGTGAGAAGTGTTGCTGTAGATTTGGTTGGAGCTATTTTGAGTCTGTTTGTGATGAACCATGTGTTGAGTGTGTCAAGGTAAGGCTGGATTATTTCTGGAGCTTTGTCTGTGTTACGATGTGTGCATGTGATTGTTATGTCATCTGCGTAGGAAGAGATTTGTATTTCTGAGGTGTCTGGTGTGGGTAAGTCATGCATGTATAGATTAAATAATGTGGGGGATAGAACTGAGCCCTGTGGTACTCCGTTCTTAATGTTTCTGATGTGCGATGATTGGCCATTATATGACACATGAGCATTCCTGCCTGCCAGATAATTGGCCAGCCATCTTTTGGTGTTATTGTGCATGTCTGTGTTATATATTTTATTTGTTAGGTTGTGGCGGGGGATAGCATCAAAAGCTTTACTAATGTCCAATGTTATAAGAAGTGTTCTGTGGTGGGGCCTATCTGAATTGATGCCATCTAAAATTCTTTGTGTGAGGTTTGTCAGAAGAGTGTTTGTGGAGTGTAGTGGCCTAAAACCGTGTTGTGAGTCAGCAAGGGGAATATATGGTGTGACAAGTTTAAGTATTAGGCGTTCAATGACTTTAGAGGGGGTGCAGAGAAGTGTGATTGGGCAGTGCGATGTTGGGATTGTTGGGTCTTTGTTCGGTTTTGGAATGGTGATTATTTTACCATGCTTCCAGATGTCGGGTATAGTGTTTTGTGAATAGCTGTAGTTTGCAATGTTTGTGAGTGCGTGTATACCTTGTGGTCCAATGTGTTTTAGGTGGATGTTGCTTATGTTATCAGGGCCACAGGCAGATGAGTGCTTGAGATTATGCATTATGAGTTTTGTCTGACTGTCTATGAAGGGTGTATAGTCTGAGTCTGTGGGGAAGTCTTTCTTACGTCGAATGGTGCGTCGGTCGTCAGGGTGAGATGTAAGATGGCTCGTCTGTGCAAAATGACGTATGAGTGCGTTTGCTTGTTGTCTGTTTGAGGGTAGATTATCTGTTGTTGTGATTATTGCTGCGTGAGAGCGTGTAGTGTTAGTGTTGGATAGTGTGATGCTGTTGAGTGTTTTGTACAATTTGCTGGTGTTTGTTTTGTGATCAAGTGTATTGATAAAGTTTTGCCAATTTTGTGTTTTTTGTTCATGTATTTTATTGGCAATCACAGTGTTTAGTGTTTGTATTTGGTCTGCTATGTTTTGAGGGATAGGTGTGGGGGTATCGTGTTTAAGTGTGTCACGTTGTCTGATGAGGCCTTGGATTTCTGGTGTGAAGTTGGGGTTGTGTGATTTTCTGTTGCCTCTAGGGATGTATCTCTTGTCTGCGTTTTGTATGATTGTATTAAAAGCGTGCACAGCATTGTTTATGTTTGTGATTGGTGTACTGTTAAGTGTTTCAAAATGTTGTTCTGTCTCTTCAGTAAAAGCTTCCCAGTTAGCTCTCTTGTAATTGGTGTAAGTGTGTCTGTGGCCAGCTGGGGTGCATCTTGTTTTGGTGGTGATGATGATTGGAAGGTGGTCAGAGCCAAGGGCTCCGACCACTCTCCATGATGTTGTTGGAGAGCAAAAGGTGATATCAGGAGAGGAGGGAGTGTAGAGGGCTTGGTATGGGATATGTGTATGATTATGCGTGTTGTTCATGATAGTCAATGAGTCGAATTGAGTCTGTATATCAAGCCCTCTGTCTGTGTCAGGGTTGTCGACATACCAGGCAGACGACTTGGCGTTGAAGTCACCACCCATGATCAGGTTGGGGATTGAGGTTAGTTGGCTAAGTTGAGGTCTGAAGGTGTTTGGAACTGTGGGGGGTGATTGGGGGGGAATGTACATGTTAACTATTGTCAGTGTTGAATTGTTGCCTGTGCGGATTCGAATGGATTGGGTTTCTGTTGTGTTATCTGTGGTAGGGAGGAGAATTTTGGTTGTGGCACTTGTGTCCACAAAACAGATGGAGTGGTGGATCAGGGTGATGAGTCCACCGCCATTGCCGTCAGTCCGGTCTTGTCTGATGGTGGTGTAATTATGAAATGATGGTGTTTTGTGTGAGTGTCTTAGTTTTGTTTCTTGTAAAATCGCAATGTGTATGTTGTGTTGTTTAAGAAAGTGTTCAAGTTCATGTTTTTTAGTGTTAATACCGTCAATGTTGTGTTGTAATATGTTGATGTTGTGTGTTTTGTATGCGTTGTATGTTGCCGTTTGGGGT
>NC_134815.1:12723308-12738308 GCF_046742065.1 Oratosquilla oratoria | reverse complement strand
CGTCCAACGCGTTATTTGTCCATCTTAGGGATTTTAACCATTGTATCAATTGGAATGAAGCTAAAGTAATTGTCAAAAGTAATTCTTATTTGAATAGAAACATCATAGAATCCAGTCTGATCAAGAATACATTTGTTAATAAATTAAATTTAAGTCAAGGATTATACAAATTGGATGAATTTATCATAACAAAAATTGTAAACCAAATGTCCGGACACTTGAGCCAATATGGCACTGGGAGAGATCCACCTTAACCTTCTGACTATATATACTTGTCTCTTTTATGTATCTATACCTTGAAAATGTCTGAATAGACGAAAGCGCTCGGTCTCATCTCTTTCATTTACCCAGTGGTTTGTCTGCATATATATATATATATATATATATATATATATATATATATATATATTGACTATATAATGACAAATAAGATTGAAGGTGAATGAAGTAGACGAGGAGAAATGGGAGAATTTTACGCCTTAACGTTTCGACCCGCAGGATCTTGATCACAAAGCTAACAACTCAAACGTAACCGGATATTTTATACACGGACGGGTCATCTTATGGGACGCTTCGGAGAGCTTGTTATTTTATTTGCGTATTCTTTTATTATTAATAAGCTTGTGGCTTTTGCTAAACATATAAAGCCTTCTCTATGGTTAATGTTGTTATTAGTGTTGATATATGCTGGCTCAATTGTCTTCCTTAGTTTCTTGGATGATCCTTTATTTAATACGGTTGTGTTGTTCCAGTTTGGAAGGTGACCATGTTTATCCACATGTATTACTATGGAGTTAGATGTCCTATGGGCTTTTACGTCATTTTTATATTCATAAATCCTTTTATTAAGTCCGTGACCAGATTCACCAAAATATGAAGAGGGACAGCTTTTACACGGGATTTTATAAACAACGCTGTTTTCGTTAGTGGGATTATTGTCGCTACGTGTTACCAAATGTCCTACTTTGCTACCTGACGTCCTGGCTATTTTGATGCCCGCTTTTAGGAGAAAAATGTCTAGGTATGAATTAACATTAGTGTTTGGTACTGTGATATATCTGGTTTCATTATTACATTTATTATCATTCTTATTTTTATTTTCATCTTTACTTTTGTTAATTATTTCTTTGGCTTTCTTTTTCAACCTACATAAGAGACCTTTTGGATATTTGAGTTTGATGAAAGTCTCAGTAATATGTTGTAATTCAGGATCTAGAAATTCTTTACTGAATATACGAAATGCTCTGAGGAAGAAACCCATTATAATACCTGTTTTAGTTCTGTCATCATGTCCTGAGTAGAAGTGCATATAGTCTTCTTTATTGGTGGGTTTCCGGTATACTGAAAATTTCACATTTTTATCTATTCTATGGATAATTGTGTCTAAGAAAGGTAATTTTCCGTTATTTTCATTTTCTGCAGTAAATTGTATATTTTCATTTACACTGTTTAATCTCCTGAGTTTGTTGTTAATGTCTGTATCCTTAGGTACAATTACGAGTATGTCATCAACATACCTAAACCATTTATTATTCCTACCCATTATAGTCATGTATTCTTCTGTTTCGAGTATTTCCATGTATAAATTTGCTAACACTGCAGAAAGGGGACTACCCATGGCGAGGCCAGAATGTTGTCTGTATTCAATATTATTAAAAGTGAAAGCGCCAAATCCTACACAAAGAGAAATTAATTCGAGGTAATCTTTTTTGGGTACGGGTAGATCTTCATTTTTCAAATTATTTACTACTCGTTCAACAGCATTTTGAGTGCCTTTTATTGATACTCGAGTATACAAAGAGGTGACATCGTAGCTGGCTAGTTTCTTGTTATTGAAATCTAAAACTTTTAATCTGTTAATTAGATCCGACGAATTTCGTAGATGTGCATCACTAATAGTTCCTAAAGTATTGGATAAAGGTTTAGCTAAACATTTGGCTAACTTATGAGGTGCACTATTGATTCCTGAAGTAATGGGGCGCATAGGAATTCCTGTTTTGTGGATCTTAGGCAGGCAGTGCATTCTTGGTGGTATAGGTGCTTCTTCAAGTAAGTTTAATAGTTTTTTCCATTTCTCTGATTTCTTTAATATTTTTTTTCGCTTTTGTTGTGAAAGGGAAAAACTATATATACATATATATCTTGACAGCTTAGTTGGTAAGTTACTACGGCACTTGTCATGTGAATGTTGAGTTCGAGTCCTCGGCAGTACCGCATTTTAGTTTCTGCATGTGGCCTCGATTGGGTCTCCCGATGTTGATGGCTTGAAATTAAAGTGCATTGTGGTTGTTAAATATATATATATATATATATATATATAATGATATATATATATATATATATATATATATATAGATATATAAATATATATATGTATATATATATATATATATATATTTTTTTTTCTTTTTTTTTTCTTGTTGACAGACGAGATTGAATAATATTGCTGTTTCTGCATTGTTTATCTTTTTGTTAAGAACTTCAATTTCTCTTGCTAATTTACGGTGTTGGACTGATAGTTTGCTGAGTAGCTGTCCGTATGAGGTTGCAACGTTTCGGTCTTCTCTGGAGACCATCTTCAGGCTAATTGTTTGGGTGTGTGTGTGTGTGATGTTTATATACTATTTTATTTCTGATTGTTTGGATGGTGTCATGTGAAGCGGTCATCCTGATTGGCTGCTACGTAGTCATCAGGAATCACTAGGAGAGGTGAGGTCAGGTCCGCTTGTGGGATGGGAGAAGCTGGAGGTCTATACTGTGTATGTTCATGGTTGGTTTTAATTCTGCTATATAAATTGCTTCAATAAATGCTAATATGCGGGAGTCTCTTTCTCTGTCTATTATTACTGTTCCTTCTTCTAAGTTTTGACGAGTGAGGGAAGTATTATGTTTGGTGTTATAGTGATTCTTTATGGATCCATGTTGTAGGTGGCAGGTCAAACGTCTTGTAAGTTTAGTCCTCATCATTCCAATGTATGTTTGAGACCCACAGTTCTCAACGGTACAGTTATGCTGGTAAATGACGTGATTATCTTGTAAAGACGATGTCGATTTGGGAGGGCGGTTTCTCAGTAAAAGTTGTGACGTCTTTCGGGTCTTGTAGTATATGGTCAGTGATATTTTGTCTTCTGGGTCAGTGGGCTTGACGTGTTTTGTAATTATGTCCTTAATGACTTTTTCATCTGTCTTATATTCTGATGACATGTAATTTCTGTAATATATATTTATGTTTTCTTGTTTTTGTGTGGTAGGTTTGTTGCTTCATTAATTAACTTGTTGCTATACCCATTGTTAATAAGGACTTGGGTAAGTCTTTCTAATTCAGTGTGTGTATCTTTCCATGTAGAGCAGTGTGATATGGCGCGTCGTATGTATGCGTTGATAGTGGAGTTTAAATATCGTTGAGGGCATTCACTTTTACCATTAAGACAGATATTTTTGTTGCTAGGTTTTACGTATACTGATGTGGTGTACTTGTTGTTATATGCGTGTGTGTGTGTGTATATATATATATAAATATATATATAATATATATATTTATATATATATATATATATATATATATATATATACATACATGTATATGTATATATATTCATACATACATATATATATATATATATATATATAATGTATATATGTTCATACATATATATATATATATATATATACATATATATATATACATATATATATATATATATATATATATATATATCCATACATATATACATACACACGAACATGCATACACAGGGCTCTCCAAAACAAAATACTGTACATTAGAGTAAAACTCGTAAACGAGTTCATCACCAACACGTAATCCTCCCCTCCCCTCCCCCCGCCCCTCGTCACCCCCACCCCCTCTCCCTCCCCCGTCCTCTCCGCGTCTTGCAAGCAGGGACCAATATAGCTTTGGCGGCGCTACCCCTTCGCCCGCTCTCCCCGCCCTCCCCCCTCCTCCCTTCCCTTCCCCCTTCTCCCCTCCTCTCCCTTCTCCCCTCCTCCTCAACCTTCTCACTTATGACGATCAGCGTCAACATCTTCATCATATGTCCCTCATTCCCCGTCTCCCTCACTCACTCCCTCACTCTTCCCTCTCTCCCTCACTCCTTCTTCTCTCCTTCACTCCCTCGCTTACTTCCTCTCTCTCTCTCCGTTAGCTGAGGGAACTTTTTGCTCTTTATTCTTGCTGCTACCGTCAGGCGATTTTATTCATCCTCAGTAGTTAAGGGGTTTATGGTCTTAAGGTATGATAGATGAGTGAGGAGGAAAGTCAAGCAGACACCAAAGTGTTTTTCGAAGGTCATGCAAACGCACGCTCAAGCACACACACGCACTCACACAAGCACTTGCATACGAAAGTGCAAGCGGATACGCACACGAACGAAGGCGCACACATACACATACGCACACATAAACACGCACGCACACATAAACACGCACGCACACGAACAAACATGTACACATACACACACGCACACACACAGACACACACACACACACACACACACACACACACACACACACACACACACACACACACACACACACACACATACACACACACACACACATGCATATACGTACAGATACACATACTCATACACATACGCACACACTCACACATAGACATGCATACACATACTCATACACATACGCACACGCACACGCACACACTCACACATAGACATGCACATGCACAAACACACACACACACACAAGCGTGCGCGCACGCGCACAGACAATTATAACAAACATTTACTTTGTTAAATAGAGCAATTTGTCCTATTTGTCTTGGTTAAAGGCAAATAATATCCACCAGGTTAGGGTAACGCGTACATCATAAAAAGAAAGATTTAAAAACAATTCATCAGAACGGTCTGTCTCGATGAACCTTGACTTTCTGCAAAAGATGTTCCAGGAAGACAGACGTCAGAGAGAACCATCTCCCACCCACACCTTCACCTCCATCTTAAAGTGCTGCCCCGAGGGATTGACACTGTCCCCGGACCTGAACCAACCGACGACTGTTCCCCTCTTCCTCCTAGTTCAAGCCGCTGAAGTAAAGAGACTCCAAAGTTTCCTCTTGGAGAGATCTATGGGAGGATCGTTGTCAATCTTTGTGGGGCTGCGGGTTTCTGGCCAGCGAGCCCCGAAGTAACAATGACTATTATTCCTAAAAGGACAAATTATTTTTTTCCCTACATTTATTTCATTCTGGCTCGTAACGATAAACGATTAGATAAACGAAAGAGATTTCGGTAAAAGTGAAGACAACTTAGAGGAGAGACCCAAATGGACCAAAAGAAGGTGCACTGCTGGGCAAAAGACCAGTTAGGACGGACAGAATGGCATACAGGCGAGAGTGAGAGAGGGTCAGAGAGAGAGAGAGAGAGAGAGAGAGAGAGAGAGAGAGAGAGAAAGAGAGAGAGAGGGAGAGAGATAGAGAGAGAGAAAGATAAAGAGAGAGATAAAGAGAGAGAGAGAGAGAGAGAGAGATAGAGAGAAAGAGGGAGAGGGAGGAAAAGAAAGAGGGAAAGGTATATATATATATATATATATATATATATATATATATATATATATATATATATATATATGTATATATATATAAAGAGAGAGAGAGAGATATGGGGGGGGGGTTGATTTATTTTAGTTGGAGACTTCTCGTCTCCTCTCCTTCCCGCCTCTTTTATTATTATCATTATTATCATATATTTTTTGGGGGTGGGGGCTTTGTCTACGAGCATCGAATCGCCAGAGAAAACGGGAAACCCGGGTGGGGGTAGGGGTGGGGCTTCTTCTATTGTATCTCAATCCATTCAAGAGTAGAATGACAATCAACTCATCAATCGGAGGGACATTTCATGCCACCTCCTCCCACTCCTCTGCAGCCTCCCATTGGACACCCTCACCTCAGCACCTGAATAAAATCATCTGGCGTGGGTGAAACAAAAAAAGAGAAATGAAAACTTTCAAGAAAAAGCGACAGTGAACAATCGTCACACGGCGCCCACTCACCACAGAAAAAAGAAAAAGAAAAAGAAATTGCAGGATACATTCGGTTCGCCACAACTTCTTCCTCTTCCTCCTCCTCGTCCTTTTTCTCCTTCTTTCACCCCTCCCCTTTCTTCTTTTTCTTCCCTAATTATCTCTCGCTGAAGGAATGCCAGCCAGTTGAATAGAGTAGCCTGGCGGCCACATGGCCTCCTCCCCTGTACCCCTGGGGTTCCCTCATCATCCTCCCTCCTCCTCCTCCTCTTCCTTCTCCTCCTCCTCCTCCTCCAACCACCTCTCCTTCACAAAGGACTGATAGAGCAGGCATGGGACCACCCTATATGCGTCTTTCCTTCTCTCATCTTTGTCTCCCTCCCCTCCCCTCCCCGACCTCCTACATCCTGTGCACGCGTACTCGTTTGTATACAACCGTTTTCATCGTGCTTACAGTAGGAGTACGTGTTGTTGCTTGCTGGCGACGGGCGTATGCGTGTACATCCGCCCTTAACGCCCGTCTGTGGGCTGGGGGTGCCCCTGGAACCACTCCTTCAGGGGAAGATGGTTTTGTCTGAAGCTGAATGAAATCTTCTGGCGCTCACACAATCCGTAACCGTCAGGGGTATTTTTTTCATCTCTGTGGCGAAGTTGTTGTTATTGCTGCTGTTGTTGTTACTGTTGTTGTTATTGTTATTTTTGTTTTTATAAATCTTATTATTGTCATTGTTGTTGTTGCTGTTATTATCGTTGTCGTTGCTGTTCAGTTGATTAACTCTACTTTGGTTAGTTACTACTAGCCATTGACATCATGCTATAAAACATGTCTTCAAGTTATCGGTAGACGATGTTTTTCATATCTAATCGTTTAAGGAAAATTTTTAGACGTCAAAGATTCAACTTTATGAAAAAGTTGAAACCTCACTCGATGAACTCTTTGGTGTCCATATTAGATTCATATTATGCTTATTCTGGTTGCCGCCAGGCGATTTTATTCAGCTAAGAGTAAGACGGGGCCTGGGGGGGGGAAGGACCAATGCAAGTGTGAGGGAGTTCATCGGATACCAGTGTTCGGATTTAAGACACAAAATATATAAATATATAAATAAAATAAAAATAAATAAATGAATAAATAGATAGATATATAAAATGAATAAATAAATAAATGAATAAAATAATAATAAAATAAATCAAATGATAAATAAACAAATAGATAAATTATCAAATATAGTAAATCTTGCAATGAAAGAAAAAACAACAGTGGAACCGTGTTGGAAAAAATAAATTAATAAATAAACAAATAAATGAATTAATAAATGAATATATTGGTAAATGAATAGATAGATAAATGAATAGATAGATAAATAAATGAATGAATGAATGAATTAATATATCAATGAATACTGTGAAAAATAAATAAATAAATTAGTAAATAAATAGATAAATAAATGTAGAGACAAATAAGGAAATGAATAAATAAGTAAACAAAGAAACGAATAAATAAACAAAAAGGAAAAGGAAGAAGAGGCAGCTACAACATTACTCAGTGAATAGTCAACGTTGTTTTCCCGATGCACAGCAATGTCGTCTGACCCATTTATCTAAATGTCGACATTTCATGTATTCATGTATTGTAATTTCTAAAATACATTTTAGAGCCTTTTAACTCTTATTTTCTACGTATATGTTGAATGAACATTTAGCGGTGTTGGTAAGTATTTACTTCCTTAAAAGCATGTTAATTGCGGCATCATGAATAATATTTTCCAATGTATGGTTAACAGAAAATGGTTTGAATGAATTATGAACTTGTTGACAAAATGTTCTGGTTGCAGGAACCCAGCTGCCAACAACTCTGTTCTGCGAAAAGGGAGATTCACTTCATGCCAATAACTTTAGATTATAAAATTTGAGGTAGAAAAAAAATATAGTACAATTCGAAATCGTCACTTTGTGGTTGAAATGATTCTTCGTCTCCTCGGGTCTGAGAAAGGTAAGACTCCCTTTATGGCTACAAGACGAAGAAGAAGAGGGAGAACATGAAGAAGAAGAAGAAAAGAAGGATGAAGAGGAGAAAGAAGAAAAAGAAGAGGAATGAAGACGAAGAAGACAAAGAATGAAGAAGAAAAAGAAGAAAAAAGAAGAGAAAAAAGACGAAGAATAAGTAGAATGAAGGCTGAGGGGATCGAGATGTTGCCATACAAGTGAGCCATTTTTTGTTATATTTACTATTTTTTTTTTATCTATTTCCTTTTTCTTCTTTTTGTCAAACCTGTTGGGAAGTAGTCTCGAACGAAGTGGAGGTGGGAGAGCTTATGGCTTTTGAAGACAATTACCGGATGGACAACTTTCTATGGTGTCCATCTCACATGCTGGAAGTAGTTGCGGGAGCCTTTGTAAAGGACCAGGCCTGAGTAACAGATAACCAAATGGCTTTTACACCCAATCTTAGGGGGGCATTTTTAATTTTGTTTATGTTGTGTTTTTATTTGTTTTATTTGTATTAACACGACGGTAATGTGTTTCTTGGTGTGTTTTGTATTATTACATTTTTATCTATGTAATTTTTATCTATGTAATTTTATTTATGTAATTCATTAACTGTGAGGGACGGTTTTGCTTCACTTTACGGTTACAATTTCTGGGGTCTGTGACAGTGCATGCTTCACGTGACTTTTGTTCCGCGTGGCGAGTTGTAGTTTATCGTATTGTTGTGGAACGTCACAGCGTGCAGCTTTTACACCCAATCTTGGGGGGCATTTTTCACACTACATTTTGTTTTCTTGTTTATTTTAATGTGAACTCCTTTGTGCATTGTTCCAATTTCTTTGTTCTGTGACAATGCATGCTACGCGTGACATTTGTTCCACGGGGTGCATTGTGGTGCGACCCATCGGCAGCGGGTTGAGTTCTCACAGCCTTCACTGTATTTCTTTATTTTTCTATGGTAAACTCTGTGAATGTTTTTAAGGTAGCATTGCACATTTTGTATTATAGTTTTATTTATATTTTTGTTTTTCATTTGTGTTTTTGATATGTTCTACCGGTGTTGGAATTTAACGGTTACTGGGAAGACCTGTCCCAGTGCACCAGGTATTTATGTACATTTCCTATGGCTACCACTGTATTACCCTGAAGACGAACCCCGGACAGGGTTCGAAACGTCGGAATAGATTGACGAACGTCGAGTCCAGCGTATATTTTCTTCCATAAAATGGTTCCTGGACTCCAGCTATTTTCGAATATATGTATATACACACACACACACACACACATATATATATATATATATGTATATTATATATATATATATATATATATATATGTCTATTATATATATATAATATGTTGAGGAAGGACAGGAGAGGACAGAAGACAGGGGTGAATGGAGAATGTTTGTATATGGAAGATGTTGTGATTCATGAGGTGGAATGGGGGGTGAGGTAGTGTGTGTGAGCAAAATTTTGACGCAGCCCGAAGGGATTTCTCCTCGTCCTCTCCTTTATATGGGGGGACGGAGATGGGGGTCGCCGATTTAATGAAGCGGCCTTGCTGTGGATGTGCTGTGTCTTGCGACACTGCTTCTGACCCAGGGCAGTGGACAGGGTGCAGGGATGACCCGTCATCTAGGAGGTGCTAAGATGGGAGGGAGGGTGGAGGGGTGTGAAGTGTTTTCGGGGATGGAATGGGTGGGAATGATTTTATGCCTTTTCCTTTTTGGCTACCTCCCTAGTGAGGGAGAAAAAGCGTTGGTATATGTATGTATATATATATATATATATATATATATATATATATATATATATATACACACATATATATATATATATATATGTGTGTGTGTGCAAGTGTATGTGTGTTCTTGTGCAAAGAGTGAACGACAACAAAAAAAGAAGACGATGACACGAGAACGTCGCCGAGGGTAATTTAGGGGAAGAGAGAAAAGGCAAGAAGGCAAAATATATATATATATATATATATATATATATATATATATATATATATATATATATATATAAATGAAATAAATATATAAATAAATAAAAAGGAAGCAAGGCTGATACCGATGGGTTTTCAAGTGACGGATCTGTACCTGACATCTTTGGACAACGCTGGGCAACCGTGGGAAGTCGCCGTAGTTATGATATGGCTCCATCACAGACGTGCTCGTTCTATTGGAAAACAAATGCCGGGTCACGGATGTGGATGAGCGCACCTGGTGAAATCAAAGTACACAAAGTCAATCCACGCTCAAAGGAGGAGAGGGTGGACGTCACATCACTGGGAGGAGGGACTGAAGTGAGGTCACATCACAGAAAATGGAGAGACTCTTGTTCGATTTCAGTTTGCGCGCGCGCGCGCGCCTGAGGAGCCTCGCGATTGAGAGAACTCCGCCGTTCCTTGAGCGCCTTTCTTCGTCGGCGTTGTCCTCGGGAGGACAATGAAGGAGGAGGCGAAGCAGTTCGGCCCTCTTGTGTCGTGCCTCGATGGTCGAGGGTTGCGTCGAGCCGCCAAATCGGGATGCTTAGGTCGGGAATTTTCTTTTTTTGTTTTTGTTTCCGGGAACTCTATTCTTAGCAAGAAACAGACTTTCTTAACGTGATCAAGTGAGGTGAACCAAATCAATCCTGTCAATGATACGTGTGACTGAGGATCTGGATGTACGCACGGTGTGTATGTGTATGGACAAACATAAAGGTGTGAACAATTACGCGGATATATGGAAATGTATATTTATATACATACTTAAGCGCACGTGCATACACACACATGTAAACACATACACACACACGCACACACACACACACACACACACACACACACACACACACACACACACACACACACACACACATACACACACACACGCACACACATACACACACACACACACACGCACGCACACATACACACACACACACACACGTACACATACGCACGCACACACACACACACAAAACACATACACAAAACACACACACAAACGACACACGCATATACATACACGCAAACACACGCACACACGAAGACATACAAACATTGCGTGTTATTACCATATGTACACTATATATTGCGTATATCGCCACCACGCGCGTAAGATCATTTGTGACATCACCAACTCTATACGATAATCTATGACATCACCAACCGTACTATGGCATCAATTTGGTTATGGGAGTAAGGGTTGGGAGGAGGCGAGATGGGGACTTTGAAGAAAGGAAGGAAGGAAAGAGGGAAAGACCAATGAACTTCGAGTCTTCTTGAAATTCGAATTCTTAGGATTCCCATCGAGGAGGAGGAGGAGGAGGAGACGAGCTAGCGATGAATAAGGAGGGAGAGGGAGGGAGGGAGAGGGAAGGAGGGAAGAACGTAGTTCGGGAGGGGGGCGAGAAGTGAGTGGGAGTGAGTGAGACAAGGGAAGCAGAGAGAGGGAAGGAAGGAGGGACTTTGGGGCCAGAAAAAAGAGGAGGAATTTAGGGAAGAAGGGACAAGGGAGGGATGAGAGAGGAAGAGAAGGAGAGGGGAGGAACGGAGTGTGTTTAGGGGAGAACAGATGGAGAGGGAATGTATTGGAGGGATGCATACACACACACACACACACACACACACACACACACACACACACACACACACACACACACACACACACACACACACACACACACACACACACACACACACACACACACACACACACACACAAACACATATATATATATATAGATATATATATATATATATATATATAGATATATATTAGAGACATAAACAGACTTGCAGACAGACAGATATATAAATCCATTTCACCACCACCATCACCACTACCACTATCCCCGTCACCATCACCATAATCATCATCATCATCATTATCATCATTATCATCACGTCAATTATGGCGAAAGCAGCCATCATTCTGTCCTAATATTCACTTGACCAAAGCGACGTCGTCCACAGGACGGGAGGCGGTGATTATGGGAAACGAGCAAAATATTTGTGGAAAAACCTTCCGAATATTAAGGAAAAATAGTCTCCCTCCCGCCTACCTCCCCCCCCCCCCAAAAAAAAAAAGTCCAAGCCTAAAATGATCCAACTCCATTTTAATAACGATTCTCAAAAAAAAAAAAAAAACTTACTAATAAGAAACTCTTATCAATTGTAGTAACAATCATTTCTAGTTACGAAATGAATCTGAGCTGCAATCTAACCTAACCTCGTGGTTAGGAAAAACAAAACAAAACACAGTTGCTTGCAGTTTATCCTAAGATTCAAATAGGAAGAGTTAAAAGGTCTTTAGTTTTGACGCCATCCCAATCCCTTACTTGCCACTTCGTCCACCGATTCTATACTCATCTCGGCACTTCGCCCCCAGCCCGCCATCCACACACAAAAGATACCACGTCCTCAAGATATCCTTCCCTTGCAAAATCGGCTCCAGATTTCCTTATAATGTTGTTTCCTTTTCCTTTTTCACTTAGTTCCCCGTTCATAGGAAGGGAGGGGGGAAGGAGAGAGGGAGCGGGGAAGGGTTGAGGGGAAACGGAGGGAGAGAAATGGTAAAGCAATCATTCCTTTTCAATGTTACAGGGTCTACAAGTCCAATCACACAGTAATGATTAATTTCGCCATCTCATTTTCCGCGGTACTTTCGTCGTACCTCTTTTTTTTTTTAATTCTCGACACTTCAACGCTGCTTTGGTCCTTTCAACTTCCATATTCATTTACTAAAACAAATATCCATACATCTTAATTTTTTCTGACCAAATTTTGAGTAAATGAATAATGCTTAGTGACCGCGATTTTTAGAACCTTCTGAACAATTAAGCCAAGTGTGAGATGCATTCGAATACTTTTAAATCTTCCCCAACTTTTTTTATATATCATATTACCAAAACTTGGAGAAGGTTTGCCCTGCGGTATGACGTCACGCCGAAATAGTGCGGATGATTTCGTCGACTTAATGATGGTGACCTCCCTCATCCCTATTCATATATATATATATATATATATATATATATATATATATATATATATATATATATATATATATATATATAATATATATATTTACTTTTCCAGCCTTCACTCACTCACTCACTTTCCAGTCATTTGGATACCATTATTTGGAGTCAAATTTGCTGGAAATGGCATTGATTAATAAAAAAGAATGCAGAATAAATCATCGGATAGAATGAAGTCAGCTACCTGCTTCATTATCCGTCGCCATCTTGGAGGAAGTGACGTAATGTTGACCGTCTTTTACCCTTCGGAACAAACAATGCCGCATTGGGTGCCATTCTTAAATCTACAAGGAAATTCATGTAGGGTCAGGTCAGATAATTTTCGATATTAGTATTTTTTCACAGCAAGGCAAATATTGATAGAATCCAGGGAGGATTTAGATATGTTTTTCTTTTAAAAACTGCATTGGGATTTGAAGATAATGATGGCAATATAATTTCCCCCAGTCCATTCGGTAACTAAAATTGTTGAGAGGATGACTCACGACTGATGTCCAAAGTGATTTGTCTTGACCCAATATTCTGCCAGTCACTGTACAAACAACCTGACTGGGACCTCATGACAAGAATCTTAATTATATCTAAGTGTTACGCACTTATTCCCTTCCTCGTCTCTTTGCACCTATCTGTTGAAGAGGACCACCATTTAATTTACAATTCTTCCGCTTTTTCTTGTCTCTGATACATGGTTTTGTGTTTAGTTTTATGAATATATTATTAAAATTTTTCGCTCTATCGTTACACTCACGACGAAATTTCCTTCATCGTTGTATCATCTCTTCATCCTCAACCATACATACATACATACATACATACATACATACATACATACATACATACATACATACATACATATTTACATACATACATACATACATACATACATACATACATACATACATACATACATACATACATACATACATATACCAAGTTTTTTTTTTTCCTCTTACAAAGGGGGTAGTCAAAGTCAAAAGGCACAATTCCACTCCCACTCATTTCATCCCCACCCACTCCACTCCCATTCACCACCCCTCCCTCCCTCCCTCCATCTTTTATTGGCTCCTCCTGGATGACGGGTCATCCCTGCATCTCAATTCTATTATTCAGTTATTCAATTCTATGGTTGAGGCTCAAAGGCTTTAGCCTCAACCATAGAATTGAATAACCTCCTTACAGACAGATCGAATCATCTGTCCTCATCCTTGGGACGGGAACACCACCAGAATACTCTATAACGTGTCCGCCAGTACTTCTGACCGCTGATAGCATAATCGGAGGCGTGTTAGTCTCGCATGCATTTAGTTATGGGTTCGAATCCTGGACTCCTCTCCAATTCCCAGCAGTGAGCGCTGCCTTCCCTAATAGTCCAAGTGTATAAGGCAAAGGTGACGGCTTCGGCCGCAACTACGCGCCTTCTGGCATAGTCTCCTCATCACCTCAGCGCCTTTACGATTTTTTTTTTCTAAAATCAAAACCTCCTGAAAAGAACCGCAATCATCGGCCTGGCAAACTCCAGGAAATTTTATGAATCTATCAAAGAACTATTTCCGGTCGTTTACATTAATGAATCTATTTTGTCATGTTTGACGCCATACGATCTTATTCAGCTCTGGAGAAACTCCCTGTCCTGAAAGAGTTGAGGGGGTAGTGAATCCCCCTTACTTATCCTTCCTTTCTTCCTTCTTCCCTCCTTTTCTTTCTCCCTTCTTTCTTTCCATCTATCCATCCTTCCTTCCTTCCTTTCTTCCTTCCTTCTTTCCTTCCTTTTTCCCTCCTTTTCTTCTTTCCATCCATCCTTCCTTCCTTTATCTCTCCGGTGTCCTTCTCTTTCTCGTTTTTCGCCTCATGTTTCTCCACTCCTGTCTTTCTTACACCAACACATGTGTTCAAAGAGCTCTTCCTACTCCCGTCCACTCCTGACCTCCACAAACCCTCCTCCTCCTCCTTTTCATCTTGCCCACCAAAGCTACAAGAATATATCTGA
>NC_134815.1:12703308-12718308 GCF_046742065.1 Oratosquilla oratoria | reverse complement strand
TCCGTCCATTAACATTCAAAGTCGAGGGCAAGGATATTTCGGTAATCTTTGCAGGGACGGCTGATCACATAACACCAATGCTCACCTTGTGCGAGGAGAGCCAGAGTCACCAGGGGGTGAATGAAGCAGCCACGTTTCTGGTTAAAACCATCGAGGCTCATTGGATGCCAGGTTTCTCGGGCGGATCATTAGGACTAGTATTAGAGAGGGCAGGCAAGCTCGCTCCTACGGGTCGGGCCGTCTCGGCGCTGTTCACGGCATGGACATATGCCGAAGGTTCCAGCCTGCTCGGCCAGGGAGTAGTAGAGCTGCTCAGGACGGATGATGGTAAGGCCTGGTGCAAAGTCCCATTTCTGAACTTAGGCCCTGATACCCTTGAGATCCAGAAAGACCACGTGGTTGGGGAACTTTCCCTCTTAGGGGAGATTGCGTTGGTAGATGGCGGAACTAACGTATCAGTGGGAACGGTGCAGGCGTCCAGGGAAGTGGATAGCTCACGCGATGGTAAGCTACGACAGGAAGTAGGGAAATTTTTCCCAAATATAAATAGCAGGGACAGTCTAGCTTTGACCGCTTTGGTGGTCAAATATGGCAATGCTTTTGCCTTACCAGGGGATCTACTTACCGCGACGCCTCACTTCTTCCATGAGATTAGGACCATTGGACCGCCGGTATACCGCAAATCTTACCCCATTCCTGAGAAATACAGGGAAGAGATACGAGAACAGATTGGGGATATGCTTCGTAAGGGGATCATCCACCCATCCCGTTCCCCTTACAATGCTCCTGTCGTTCCAGTTGTGAAGAAGGATAAGACCATTCGCCTGTCTCGATTTTCGAGCGCTAAATCATCACGTGGTTGATGATAGGTTCCCTCTTCCCCATATCGACTCGATGTTGCGGAGTCTCGGCACTAGTGTCACATTCTTACTGTTAGATCTTAAGCAGGGATATCTCCAAATCCCGCTGGTGGAGAGCAGCTGCGAGAAAACGGCATTCTCGACGCCCGAGGGTCACTACGAGTTTACGTCTTTTCCTTTTGGGTTAAAAAACGCTCCATCCTGTTTTCAAAGGGTGATGAACCAGGTGCTGACGGGGCTGTTAGGGGTTAGTGCGATGGTGTACATGGACGATATCATTGTTCTGGGAACATCTTGGGACGACCACCTCAAGAACCTTGAGGATGTCCTTCAGAGGTTGCAAGAGGCGAGTATCTCCTTGAGGCTGGAGAAATGTCATTTCATCCAGAAGGAGGTCGCCTACCTAGGGCATGTAATATCCCAGGAGGGGATAAAGCCTCAACCAGAGAAGGTCCGAGCCATCAAAACTTTCCCACAGCCAGCGCGTCAGAAAGAGCTGCTTTCCTTCTTGGGATTAGCGGGATATTACAGGAAATTTATCCCAAACTTTGCCGAGATTTCGCTGCCTCTAGTGGATATGACGAATGGTGACGTGGCTAGGAAGCACAAGGATCGTGAGTTGGGTTCATGGACGCCTGCTCAGGTACATGCATTTGAGTCCCTGAAATCCCATTTGTCCTCCACGGTGGTCCTCCCTTACCCCAATTTTGCGAAACCTTTCTTGCTCACCACAGACGCCAGCGCTGCGGTGATTGGGGGCGTGCTTCAGCAAGAGGACGAGGGAGGTAGGAGACGCCCACTTTCCTATTTCAGTGTCACTCTAAATGAGCACGAGAGACGGTATAGTACCGTTGAAAGAGAAGCGTTAGCGGCGGTCTACGGTCTCACGATAAATCGCCCTCTAATCATGGGATATCCGGTTAGACTATTGAGCGATCACACGCCTTTGGTCTGGCTATTCACTGCTAAGGGCACCAGCACTCGGATCCTCCGGTGGCAAATGGCGATCGCCGACTTCGATCTTGAAGTCAGCTATATCCCAGGGAGATTGAATATCGTCGCTGACGCGCTCTCTAGGATACGGGGAGCAGACCACCCTATAGATGATTTCATAGTGTCGGCCATAACTACGGGTGGTCAAAGAGACTCAAACACTGAGGAGGACACCGTCACATGGAACCAACTAGCTATCCGGAAGGAGCAGGATGAACACCCTGATTGGAGTCAGATTAAAGATTATCTTAAGGGGGCCACGACAGTAGAGCCAAGGGTCCCACGCTTGAGAGTGCCGATCAAGGAGTTTCGTCTCCTCCCGGACGGACTCCTATATCACTCACGCAGGAATGCGTACCAGTTGGAGGAACTTCGCCTGGTATGCCCTGAAGGAGCAAAGGCAGCAGCCTTACGTATTGCCCATTGCCTTCCTATGGCAGGTCATGGCGGAGTCCAAGTCACTCTGGACCGGCTGCAAAAGTTCGCTTTTTGGCCTAAGATGTCGGAGGATGTAAAGACATATGTAAAGACATGCAAAATCTGCATTACTTGTAAGCCCTCATATGATCTCCCAGCTCCGCTCAGACAGTTTCCTGACGTGAAAGGTACGTTCGAGAGAGTGCACGTTGATTCCATAGGGTCATTAACCACCACTTTAGACGGTGCGAAGTACATACTTACAGTAGTTGATATACTAACCCGCTTCTTGGTCGCTGTACCCATAAGTTCCAAAGAAGCGCGGACGGTAGCTCGGGCTTTCATTACACATGTGCTAGCCATACATGGCGCTCCCAAGCAGGTGATCTCAGACGGGGGAGGAGAATTCATGAACGAAATGTTCAAGGAGGTGTTGGAAATGGCGAACATCAAACATCATAAGATAACGCCATATCACCCGTCGAGCAACGGAATAGTTGAGAGGGTGAATGGGACCATTATTAAAATCTTACGGTCCCTTGTCCAGGACAACCAGACAGACTGGGATCCGATGCTCCCTCTGGCAGTAATAGCCTATAATTCTGTGTACCAGAGTCCTGCGAGATTTCCCGCATTTCCTTCTTTTTCACCGTGACCCCATTCTACCGATGACTGAGTTCACCAAGCCAAGCGCCCCTTGGTACAATACTGATAATTTGGCAGCTGAAACAATGGCATTGGCCAACTCATGCTTTGATAGATGCCAAAAGTTCATCGAGGCTGCAACAGTTGAGAGGCACACAAAAAGACCAAGGGCAAGGATAAAACAGCTCGCCCTCGGTGATAGAGTATACGTCACCGCCAGACCCAGGCAAGGGGTGGCAAGGAAACTCCAGCCTCTGTACCAAGGCCCGTATAGGGTGATTAAAAAGGTTAGCGATGTAGTATACCGCATTAAGCACATTCGCTCAGCCCGGGAGTTCTGTGTCCACACAGACAGGATCAAGCAAGAAGGAAACCTCTCAGTGTGCGAAAATAAGAACGTAAGGAGAGCGTTCCCCACACATGAGAAGGAACTCCCAGACCTACTAGAGGATAGTGATTGCCTACCTCATAAGTAGCGATTCTACGCAAGCTAAGTAACCTCTCCGTGTGCGAAAACACAAACGCTAGAAGCGCGTTCACCACACGTGAGAAGGAACTCAAACCTACCATCAGTGGTAGAGACTTTTTTTCTCCCGAACCTACCTTCATTGGTGACCTTTTTTCTTTCTTTTTGTTATTCATAACGTATTTCCCTAATGTTGGCAATTGTCATGAGATAAATAGTTCATTACATATTCCTTGTGAGTGTGATCCGCTCATAACCCCCCTGTGCAAAGATTTCTGCCGCTGTTGATTTCTACAGATCTGCAAGGAGCAAGCCAGCAGCGAAATACCCTTTGGCATCCTGTGCGTTGGAGTGCCGGCGCGGGGCGCCGCGACAGGCCAGCAGAGAGAATACACGCCTGCACCCCTCGCCACATCGGGTCGACGGGGGACGTGCCGCAGTTCCAGCGACAAGGGGAAGATGAACCTCCGCTGCGCGAGGGGCAGTAGCCCCTGCGCCTTTTTTTATCTATTTTTTCTTCTGTTTAAATTATATTGTTGGCTATGTTGCCGCGGAGGGTTTTTTCATCGATGTGATTGTTGTTTTTCGGGGGCTCACCTTGGTGTGTTACCTTCTGACGCGTACGCATCGATTTTTCCCTCACGCCGGAGCATTTCTTTTTTCTTTTCTTTTTCGGCAGTCGCTGACTTTTGTTAGCGGGGGGAGGGATGTGGCAAGTTTGGTTTTGGCGCGTACCGTACGCTTGGCTTGGGCACGCCAAGCCTTTCAGGGACGCTCCCTTTGTTCGGGTTTTCCCAGCATCTTTCAAGGGTTAACTCCACCCCATATGAGATCACGTGACTGTAGACCTAAGAGGTGATTGGACAGCGCGCATAGCCAGGAAGCCGGCTCGCATCCGACGCGACTCGTCCGGGAGAGAGGTCAATGAGATCTAAGCAGGCCACGAAGTCAGTCACGGCGCTGCGTGCTAGCTCCAAGAGTAAGGTTGCTCCAACAAAGAGTAAGTACAAGTTTGCCCCATCTTGCCACATTCCACTCTTCCGTAGTCGGTCTCCGAAAACACATAAGTAGTTTACATAATAAAAGTAGAGCCAACACACGCCAATGTTTTTGTCAGCCTATATCACCCGCTCGGCTACGACTACCATATCCCTGTCTCTGTCTCTGTCTCTGTTTCTGTCTCTGTCTCTGTCTCTCTCTCTCTCTCTCTTTGTCTCTGCCTCTGTCTCCGGTTATCTCTGTCTGTTTCTTTCTGTCTCTGTCCCTGTCTCTGCCTTTGTCTCCCTCCCTCCCTTTCTCTTTCTTTCTCTCTATCTATCTCCGTCTCTATCTTCTTCTCCATCTCTCCCACCCCTCTCTCTCTCTCTCTCTCTATCTCTCTCTCTCTCTCTCGACGCTACACGACTTCATTCAGCCTCGGAGGGACCCACAGCTCGATGTACTGAGTACCAAAGGGATTCCGCTCCTTCAAGTCTGAAACTTCCAAAAGGAGCGTCATCCGTTTAGCTGCTCTGACACTCTCTTCACACTTTATTCTGGCCAGCGCTAGACGATTCTTTTCGCCCAACGAAGGACGGGGGTGGAGGTGGAGTGAGGGGAGAATCAAGTAAACACTTGGGGGGTCTCAATCCATGAGGCGGCCACCACTGCTATTAGAGACCTTATTGTGGCGAGCGCCTGGGAGACCACTTTGGGATTAAATGCGAGTTGTGTATACTGTCGCGATTCCGTCTGTAGGATAAATAATAGATCATTCTGAATGAAATTTTCTGTCGTTAGCGAAAGGAAAATAAGTCCTTAACTCTGTCCATCCATCATGGGCCCGAGTTTACCCCCGTCACCTGAATGAAATCGCCTGACGACAGAAGAGAGTCAGGCGCTATGAAACGTGGCATTCTGCTTTGAAGATGGATCCTACTGACAGTGTCCCTGCTGCACCTCAAAGACTTTATTCTGGCTGGCGCTGGGAGATTTTTATTCAGCACATGAAGGCTAAGATCCTCTCGATGGACCCATGGAAAGGCGAGGGCTTTCTGGTCTGAACAAAACCGTCTGGCGCTGACCAGCACAAAATCACTAAAGTGGATAGATTTGATGGTGCCCGTGTCGTGCATGAGAGATTTCATTCTGACTAAAGCCAGGCGTTTCTATTCGCCTTGTGGCAACGTGCTGGGGGATATGGTAGCACCGGACATTCAGGGTCTAATGGGTTGTTAAGAACATTACGGATAACGAGTTTAACGTCCCACCCCCCGAGGGAGGGGTGGGGGTAGGGAGGGGGGCTAGGGGACGGGGGAGAGGAAGGGAGAGAGTCATGCAGGTGAAAATTGCAACTTTGCCCGTGTGGGTGGAGTTTGACGTACAGTCGCTGCAAAAAGTACCCCCCACCCATCCCTTCCTCCTTCATCTCGTTTTCTATGCGTTTGGAAAATAAGCAAAAGAGGCATTTTCAGTCAGTTTTGGGGGGATTACTATGTGGTATCATGACATGACCCTCCGCGGTATGTGTGCGTGTGTGTATGTGCGTATGTGTATGTGTGTGTGTGTGTGTGTGTGTGTGTGTGTGTGTGTGTGTGTGTGTGTGTGTGTGTGTGTGTGTGTGTGTGTGACTTACTATAGTCTTGGATCATGTGTTTGGACTCATGATCGACAACTATTTCCCTCCCGGAAGAGAGCTCAGAGCTCATATATGACCGATCTATGGGTAATGCTGTGACCTTACACGAACACACATCCCCAACTCCCCGCACACGAGAGTTGGAGTAACGACTTGCAGCACAGCGATACTGAAATTATTTCAGCCCTGGGCGGGATTCGAACCCAGACTGCCGTAGTGGCGGCCGGGAACTCTAACCACTGCGCCATCGAGTCGTGTGTGTGTGTGTGTGTGTGTGTGTGTGTGTGTGTGTGTGTGTGTGTGTGTGTGTGTGTGTGTGTGTGTGGGTGGGTGGGTGCGCGTGCGTGTGTGTGTGTGCGTGTGTGTGTGTGTGTGTGTGTGTGTGTGTGTGTGTGTGTGTGTGTGTGTGTGAACCTGTCTCTCGAGCAACTTGGACCAGGGTTCGATTCCCGCGGGCACACTGTCGCATGCCACGTGTTGCATGACGCTTACTGGCATGTTACATGACATAGGTTGTCATGTCGCATTCTACATGATGCTTTGTGTGGAATTTAGTTTAGACGTACCATCGTTGTGCGCCAATAAGCGTCATGTTGCATGCGGTATGTTGCCAAAATTTTGAGTAGAGTTTGCCCCACGGTGTGTTTTTATTTATCCCTTCTTTAACTCCTTCGCTACGGAAAAAATTACTTTTCTCAGTTGAAAAGAATCAATTGGCGACACCTAAAATAAAACTGATAAACCTGAAGACCGGAGAGAAACGGTTAACCTGTTTGTCCACTGTGCTTTGTCGCCGGCGGCGCCTCCTCCGCTGATATACACCACCACCGTGTTCCAAAAAGGCATCCTAATGGCATTCGCATCCATCACAGCAATTTCGTTGCAAGTGGCACTGTCCAAGAGTGACGTCACCCAAACCGAGGGTGGGCGAGGAGGTGACCTCCATCGCCGGGCCATCGTCGCCACTGCCGCCGGCGCCGGCGCTTGTGACCCATGCCGCAGCTACACCCCCCTCCACACCCAGCCCCGCCCCCGAGACCATAGCACGGAGGAGGAGAGGTGCAAAAGCGAGGAAGAAAGGAAGGAAAGAAATGAGGAGTTGGGTGAGGGAGTGGAAGGGAATGGACACAAGAAGTGAAGAGGACAAGGAGAGAAAAAAGGAGTAGGAAGAGGAAGAGGAGAAGGAGGAGGGGGATGGGAAAAGTGGGGGCGTAGGGGACAGGAAAGAGGATAAAGATAGGTGAAAATAAAGGAGTGGAAAAGAGACTGAAGGAGAGGAGAAAGGAGGGAATGGAAGAGAAGCGCAGTGGGGAGAGGAAGATGGGTAGGAGAGGGGAGGGGAGGGGAGGGGAGGGGATAAGAGAAGAGTAGAAAGAAGTGATAAGACGGGAAGGAAGCAAGAAATGGACGGAGAACGGAGAGAAGGATTGCATAATAGAAGGAAGGGAATGAAGGGAATGAGGGAAAGGAAAGGTAAGGTAAAGAAGGGACAGAAAGGAAAGAAAAGGACAAAGTTGGAGAGGCAATGAAAGGGAACGAAAGGGAAAAAGTGAGAGGAAGGTAAAGAGAGAGGTGGATGGGAAAGTGATTAAGTGAAAGGAGGAGGGAGTGAGAAGTAAGAGGAAGGGGATCGACTGGAACGGATGGACGATGGAAATGGAACAGAAATAGTTAGACGGCTAGAAATGATAAAGAGGGGCAATATGGAAGGGAGGAGAAGAAACTAAAAGAACGAGAAGAAAAAACCGAGATTGTGTTTAAAGAAAGAAGAAGCACATCAAAGAAAACGGTTGGAGGTGAGATAAAGGAGTGAGAAAACGTTTTGGGGGAGAAGAATGAGAGAAAACAGGGAACAAGAAAACGAAAGAGGCAAACAAGAAAGAAAAGGGAAGATGTCTTAGGAAACTGCATAGAGGGAAAGAACAGAGAGAAAAATTGTCTGATGGTGAAGACTGAAAGAAAAGAAACGGAAAAACAAAATAATTAGAGGTAAGAGGGAGTTACATGCGCGCACATATGCAAGCATACATGTATGAACACGCACTCTCAGTTTCTCTCTCTCTCTCTCTCTCTCTCATATATACAAGAACACGCACACTCATACACACACACACACACACTAACACATACACACACACACACACACACACACACACACACACACACACACACACACCTGGCCCCAATAATGTTTGCTATATATATTAATGATATGGATGAAGGAATTGAAAGCTATATGAGCTTCTTTGCAGACGATGCAAAACTACTGAAAAGAGTGAAAACTGAAGAAGATTGTGAATCACTACAGAGAGATCTAAATAAAGTACAGGAATGGAGTAAGAAGTGGGAGATGGAGTTCAATACAAAAAAGTGTAGTATAATGGAATTTGGAAAAAGCAAAAACAGAATAACAGGATCATATAATTTGGGAGAAGAAGGAATAAAAAAAGTAGAAAATGAAAAGGACCTGGGAGTCATTGTTATGAATAATATGTCACCTGAAAAACATATAAATAAGATTTTTGGAGAAACTTATAATTTATTAAGAACAATCAAAGTGGCATTTACATACCTGGATGAAGAAATGGTGAGGAAAATCCTAATCACCCTGATAAGACCAAGATTAGAATATGCAGCAACAATATGGTCACCAAGTACAAAAAAATGTATAAAAAAACTTGAAAGAATACAAAGAGCAATTACAAAACTGGCACCAACACTCTCAAAACTATCATATGAAGAGAGACTACAAAAACTTGAACTACAGACACTAGAGCAAAGAAGAGAGAGAGGAGATTTGATAGCTATTTACAGAATCATGAAAGGCATAGAAATTACTGATAGAGAGAATCTGATAAAATGGGATGACAGAAATACAAGAGGACACGGAAAGAAAATAAAAAAAGACAGCTATAGAAGAGATTTGAAAAAGAACAGCTTTCCACACAGAGTAATAGACAGTTGGAACAAGTTAGATGAGAAAGTGGTGTGTGCAAAAACAATACATGAATTTAAAAATTGTTTAGATAAAATGAGAAATGAAGACGGGAACCCACGAGCATAGCTCCCCTTCCCGTAATATACAACTAGGTAAATACAACTAGGTAAATACACACACACACACACACACACACACACACACACACACACACACACACACACACACACACACGCAAACACAGACACAGACACACACAAACACACACACACACACACACAAACACACACACGCGCGCATACATACACACACACAAACACAGACGCACACACACATAAAACACACACGCACGCACACACACATACACGCACACACACATACACACGCACACACACGCACATACACATAAACACACATACATACATACATACATACATACATACATACATACATACATACATACATACATACATACATACATACATACGCACACATAAACACACAATGCACACATACATACATACACACACAAACACACATACATACATATACGCACACATAAACACACAATACACACATACATACATACACACACAAACACACATACATACACATTCGCACACATACACACATATAAATACGCGCGCGCACACACACACACACACACACACACACACACACACACACACACACACACACACACACACACACACACACACACACACACACACACACACACACACACACACACACACACACACACACAGACACACACACACACACACACCACACACACACACACACACACACACACACACACACACACACACACACACACACACACACACACACACACACACACACACACACACACACACACACACACACACACACACACACACACACACACACACACACACACACACACACACACACACACAAGGACACCCGAGCTCCTACACACTCGACTCAATTCCATGCAGTGCGTGCCATTGCACCATCTCAAGGAACTAAGAACAATAAACAATAAAGCAGCCACGGGAGCATCAAATCTCTTCTTTCTCTCCCGTCCCGTCACCCCCCGACGTCCCGTCAGGTGACTTACTCGCTGTGGTGGAGATCGAGGACACCTCTGTTATCCGGAGAACCATGCATGGGTTACAGGGTCATTCCTCTCCACCAATACACTCGAAGGAGGTTGTTGTGGAATGAGTGTGTGTGTGTCAATGTGTATTTACCTAGTTGTATTTTGCGGGAAGGGGAGCTATGCTCATGGTATCCCGCCTTTGTATCTCGCAGTGTCCAGTTTGCTTTTAAACTCATGAATGGTTTTTGCACATACTATTTCATTGTCCAGTTTGTTCCAAGTGTCCACTACTCTGTGGAAAACTGCTTTTCTTCAGTTCTCTTCTGTAGCTATGTTTTTTATTTTCTTTCCATGCCCTCTTGTGCTTCTCTTGTCCCAGTTTAGTAAGTCCTCTCTATCGAGTATCTCTGTGCCTTTCATAATTCTGTAGATCACCGTTTCCCAACCCCGGGGTCGTGACCCTAAGTGAGGTCGCCAAGCGTTTTTCCTGAGGGGTCGCAAAGACATTTTGTATGCTAAAAGTTTTGTTGCAAAATGATATGAAATCAATACAATAACCATGATGACGTTAACTTTGTCTTTTATAACCTTACATTACCTTTCTTACACATATATTTATTATACTTGTCCCCTACTTTTCACTGTCAACAACTAGTCATATATATTAACACATATACAAATAGATTAATGGAGTCACGGTCATATCATGAGGAACATATTGGGGTCGCCTGAAAAAAAGGTTGGGAAACACTGCTGTAGATGGTCAGTAGGTCACCTCTCTCTCTTCTTTGCTCCAGCGTTGGTAACTCCAGTTTAGCCAATCTCTCTTCATATGATAAGTTTGCAAGTGCAGGTGCCATTTTTGTGGCTGCTCTCTGGATTTTTTCTATTTTCTTTATATTCTTTTTGGTACTGGGTGACCACAATGTCGCCGCATATTCTAGTCTAGGCCTTATCAATGTAACCAATATCTTTTTATCATGTCCTCGTCCAAGTATCCAAATGCCACTTTTATTGATCTTAGCAAGTTGTAAGACTCCCCGACAATTTTGTTAATCTGTTTGTCATAGGACAAGTCGTTTGTGATAATTACACCCAAATCTTTTTCGGATCCTTCCTTTTTTACCTCCTTGGTTCCAATTTTATATTGTCCTGATATTCTGTTTTTGCTTTTTCCAAACTCCATTACGCTACACATCTTAGTGTAGCATAATGGAGTTATGCTTAGTGTGTGTGTGTGTGTGTGTGTGTGTGTGTGTGTGTGTGTGTGTGTGTGTGTGTGTGTGTGTGTGTATGTATGTATGTGTGTGTGTATGTGTGTGACACACTATGGTCTTGGATCACGTGTTGGACTCGTGATCGACAACTATTTCCCTCCTGGAAGAGTTCAGAGCTCACATATGACCGATCTATGGGTAATGCTGTGACCTTACACGCACACGCACCCCCAACTCCCCGCCAACGAGAGTTGGAGTAACAACCCACATCGCAGCGATACTGAAGTTATTTCAGCCCTGGGCGGAATTCGAACTCGGACCGCCGTAGTGGCAGCCGGGAACTCAAACCAATGCGTCAAGAGGTGTGTGTGTGTGTGTGTGTGTGTGTGTGTGTGTGCGTGTGTGCGTGTGCCTTGGCGTCCCTCCACTTCCGCGGGGAAGCCACTGAGATGGATGAAATATCCTGGCGCCGGCACCCAGAATAGTAAAAAAAGAAAGAAAGGGGGTCGGTCTTATTGCCTACTACTGCATGCTAACATTTTATAGTGCAGCGGACACTCCAACCTGACCCACGAGAGCCATGCACGTGTATCATGCGTCGATGCTCCTTTCTTGACCGAGTGAAAGCCGCAGTCAAAAAGCCCGTCGTGTGACCAATGCCACAGTACAAACGACGTTTGTGCGTGATATGCTTTCGATAAGCTCATGTATATATATATATATATATATATATATATATATATATATATATATATATATATAGATATACTGTATATATATATATATATATATATATATATACATATATATACATATATGTATATGTATATATTTGCATCCCGGAAGGCCCCGCTAGGCGTCTCACGGCGTCGTGCATGTCGTCGAACGAATCAGGGCAAGACGTTCTGCATAGGTCTAATGATGAAGAAGAATGAGAAGTCATCGTGCATCATTTCGTAGGCCTTATACAGGTGTCACAGTATGCAGGGGCAGTGGCGCCGGAAGCGGCCATATTATGGAGCAAATTCAATTAGCTTAATAAAATCACCTGGCGATAACAAGAACTTGATATAACGACCACCATCTTTCCCTGGTTAAACACTATCGTAACCTTTCGAGACTAATGGCTCATAAGGGAGACTTTGCTTTAGCCAACAATAAGCCGAAACAGCGTCACCAGACTGTGTGACAACGTCCATACAGAGTCGTTGTTACGAGTTGTCACATGCACGATGCCTCAGGGAAACACTATTTTGGGTTCTCGTTTTCTCTAGATGATGAAGTTTACCTTCAGAAATGAACACGTGGTGCGTTGTAGCTTTGATGTGTTGACATCTTGCCGTTTCCGGATACAAGTTGAGTTGTCTTATGGACTCGTTCGGACTCTCCGGTCTGATCTACCAAATATCAAGACCGCCTATGCTCGTAAATCTTTCCTTTTTGTTGCATGAACACAATTTCGTAGACAAAAAATAACTTTAAGTATGAAGGAACTATTTTGTACAGAAATACATTAGATATACAACAACGAAAAACGTATTTGTAAAATTCTGTTGGACTCGGGCGTACGCATTAGTGTGATTTTTTTTTTGGGGGGGGGGCGGGGATGTTCTTGCACGTGTCAGTCGACGTTTGCTCTCCTGCGCACGCTTCTGCGCATCGTCTTGTCCACGGTCGTTATTTGTCTCGTGGGGTAGAGCAGGTATTTCGGTCACTCTCGCACGTGACGCCTGACAGAATTTTTGCAAACCCCCCCCCCCCCTCTCGCCTCCCCCCCCCTCGCTCAACGGCGCCAAACGATTTTGTTTCACGCCAACGAGGGGCGGCTACTAAAGGGAGGAGGAGGAGGAGGAGGCAGAGGAGGAGGAGTAGGAGGAAGAGGAGGATGAGGAGGAGAAGGAGGTGAAGGAAGAGGAGGAGAAAGAAGAGGAAGAGGAGGAAGAAGCAGAGGAGATAGAGGAGGGGGCAAAGGAGGAGGAGGAAGAGGAGGAGGGAGGGGAGGAGAAGGAGGCAGAGGAGGAGGAGGAAAAAGAAGAGGAAAAGGGGGAGGAGGAGGAGGAGGAGGCAGAGGAGATAGAGGAGGAGGCAAAGGAGGAGGAGGAGGAAGAGGAGGAGAAGGAGGCAGAGGAGGAGGAGGAGGAAGAGGAGGAGGAGAAGGAGGCAGAGGAGGAGGAGGAGAAAGAGGCAGAGGAGGAGGAGAAAGAGGCAGAGGAGGAGGAGGAGGAGGAGAATGAAGAGGAGGAGGAGGAGGGAGAGGAAGAGAGGAGGAAGAGGAGGGGAGGATGTAGAGGAGGGGAGGAGGAAGAGTAGGAGGAGGAGGAGGATAAGAGGAGGAGGAGGAGAAGGAGGAAGGAGGAGGAGGAGGAGGAGGAGGAGGAGGAAGAGGAAGAGGAAGAGGAAGAGGAGGAGGAGGAGGAGAAGGGAGAATAGCACTAATATAAAATTTACGGCACTCGATTTTGTTCAAGGTAGGGACAGACAATCTTATTCAGCACGGGCGCGCGCACACACACACACACACACACACACACACACACACACACACACACACACACACACACACACACACACACACACACACACACACACACACACACACACACACACACACACACACACACACACACACACACACACACACACACATGCATACATGTACAATTGCAAACACAGACACAAACAGACACACACACACAAACAGACAAACACACACAGAAAAGAGAGAGAGAGAGAGAGAGAGAGAGAGAGAGAGAGAGAGAGAGAGAGAGAGAGAGAGAGAGAGAGAGAGAGAGAGAGAGAGAGAGAGAAAGAGAGAGAGAGACTGACAGCTCCTACAATAATGAACGTCACTCTAAGTTGTAGGTAAATGCTTTGCCCTTGGAAGCAGGTGATGATTGAAGAGTATTTTTCCTCTTTCTTTTCCTTCGTGTGTCCCGCCACCCAACGCTGCCTCTTAAGCGACAGTGTCACTGCATCTTCCTTGCTTAGTTAAGTGTATTTCTTCATTGTCGCATTCACCTCGGCATTTGTTTATTAATTCACTATTCATCCCATTTCATTCAGCTACATATATTTATTTGTTTATTCATCTATTCATTTACTTATTTATTCATAGATTTATTTATTTATGTATCTATTTACCAGTTATTTATGTCGGCAACCACTGGAGTCGACAGTGCATCGTGTCGTCGACCCGACGCGCCAAAACCAAATCTATCCTTTCTCTGGAGTTTAATCGAAAGTTGGAGCACAGAGGAGGAGGACAAACACACACACACACACACACACACACACACACACACACACACACACACACACACACACACACACACACACACACACACACACACACACACACACACACACACACACACACACACACACACACACACACACACACACACACAATCACACACACACCACACACACACACACACACACACACACACACACACACACACACACACACACACACACACACACACACACACACACACACACGCACACACACACACACACACACAGAGAGAGAGAGAGAGAGAGAGAGAGAGAGAGAGAGAGAGAGAGAGAGAGAGAGAGAGAGAGAGAGAGAGAGAGAGAGAGAGAGAGAGATAGAGAGAGAGAGAGAGAGAGAGAGAGGGAGAGAGAGAGAGAGAGAGAGAGAGAGAGAGAGAGAGAGAGAGAGAGAGAGAGAGAGAGAGAGAGAGAGAGAGAGAGAGAGAGAGTCATGAGTTCGGTCCCGGAGACTGAGTGCCGGCTC
>NC_134815.1:12693308-12698308 GCF_046742065.1 Oratosquilla oratoria | reverse complement strand
GCAATTTCCTTATGACGCTAGACTTTTTTAACAGAATGAATTTCTGCAACGACAATGAAGAAAGCATTTGCACACCTCTAATACATCTTGACTCAGTTGGTATTCTTTATAGGTGCTGTTATTAATGTTGGACGGGCCATACCGAATCAAATTCTCTGTTCTTTGGCAGAACATAAGAACAATGGATACCGGGATTAAATGGGATTAGGCTGACATAGTCTTCGCGGCTAACGGGAAAAGGGGTTATCATACTGAGCTATTTTCCCTCCAACCTCCGATTAATCGGCGGTACCGCCCATCGCCAGAACTTTTTTCCCTACATAAAATCGCTATGGAAAACTATTTTGTTTTCTCAACACTTTATATGGAATATTATTTGATTTTTGCTGGAGGAAAATAATTTGATTTGCTGCAGAAAAATAATTTTCCTCCAGCATATCTGACACCTTCCCAAAAGAAGAAGAAAGAAGAAAGAGGAAAGAGGAAAGAAGAAAGAAGAAAGAAGAAAGAAGAAAGAAGAAAGAAGAAAGAAGAAAGAAGAAAGAAGAAAGAAGAAAGAAGAAAGAAGAAAGAAGAAAGAAAAAAGAAGAAAGAAGAAAGAAGAAGAAAGAGGAAAGAAGAAAGAATAAGAAAGAAGAAAGAAGAAGAAAGAACAAAGATGAAAAAAGAAAAAAGAAAAGAAAGAAGAAAGATGAAGGAAGAAAAGAAAAAAGAAAGAAGAAAGAGGAAAGAGGAAAGAAAAAAGAAGAAGAAAGAACAAAGATGAAAAAGAAGAAAGAAGAAAGAAGAAAGAAGAGAGAAGAAAGAAGAAGAAAGAAGAAGAAAGAAGAAAGAAGAAAGAAGAAGAAAGAAGAAAGAAGAAGAAAGAACAAAGATGATAAAAGAAAAAGAAAAGAAAGAAGAAAGAAGAAAGAGGAAAGATGATAAAAGAAAAAATAAAGAAAGAAGAAAGAAGAAAGAAGAAAGAGGAAAAGGAAAGAAAAAGAAGAAAGAAGAAGGAAGAACAAGGATGAAAAAAGAAAAAAGAAAAGAAAAAATATGAAAGAAGAAAAGAAAGAAGAAACAAGAAAAAAGAAAGAAGAAAGAAAAGAAGAAAGATGAGAGAATAATTAAGAAAAAAGAAAGAAGGAAGAAGAAGAAACATGAAAAACAATAAAAAAGAAAGATTAAAGAAGAAAGCAGAAAAGAAAAAAGAAAGAAGAAAGTAGAAAAAAGGAAAGAAAGAAGAAAAAAAAAGAACAAAAAAGAAAGGAAGAAAAATGAAAAAAAAAAAAAATGAAAGAAGAAAGAGGAGAAAAGAAGAAATTAGAAAAAAAAACCCCAGTGGTTTGCTCTCATTGATATTCCATTGGATTTATCTAAAACAAACCCTAAAAGTCGACCACAACACTGTCGAAGGCTTCTATGGAGAACCCATTCTGCTGGTCATTTTCTTTTCTTTTTCTCAAAGCTCCCGGTAGTCAAGATAGGCCATTCCCCATCCCAGCGCCTAAATGGAGAAGAGCTTGTGGGAATCGGGACTGATTGACTGACGGCTGACGGATGCCAGCTGCCACCTATCCATCCGTTGTTGGCTGGCTGGCTGGCTGGCTGACTGATGGTGGCCGTGTATGTATTTTGGCAAGTGTTGGCCCAGGGATATGCAGGTCGTGGTACCACTGCCATAGCGGGTGGTACTTTTCCTCTCAACTCTTCCTGCCACAGGGCGATTTTAATCACGTGGTGATCCCTTTGGGGTGGCGAAGGGACACCATGGCGTGTTTGTGATTTTGGTCTGACTGTCACCAGGGGATTTCAGTCAGCCCCGGAAGGATCTCGAAAAAGTGGAATCAGGACATGAAATAGGGTCTCGCTCAATCGAGATTCCCTTTCGTCTGAAGTCCGCTCTTACGAACCTGAGTAATTTATTTATTTATTTATTTATTCATTTTATTTTATTTTATTTGTTTATTTTATTTCATTTTACTTATTTATCTATTTTAGTTATTTTTATTCTATTTATTTATTTATCTATTTATTTATTTCTTATTTATTTATTTATCTATTTATTTTTTAGAAGAAAAAAATTCTCTCAAAGAAGAACACTGACTTTTGTTTTGGTTTCTGTTGTCCCTCCGTTCAGCCGCTCATCTTCCTTAATCTTTTTTACCACTTCTGTAATTCCACCTCTTGGGATCGATATTATCACAAAGGACATAATCGCCGGTTATCAGAGAACTCTGTAGGGTCAACACGCACATGTCACCAAGATAATTTTGCTAACAAAATTGCATTGCACGAGGAATGCAACAGGAGCGTTAGATGTGTTGGCACAGTTCTGAGGTCGCCGTGGACCTGGGTGGGCTTCTGTCCGCAACAGTGGTCCTGTTGTGGGAAACATGTGAACTTGTTGCACGCAACACTTAATGCAGCACCAACCTCCGGCCTCATTCTGGGTGCAGCTTAGTTTCCGTATACACAGAAACGAGAGTTCCGCCCCCACTATTGGTTCTATAATGTGCCAGGAACGTACCCCTCGCCGGAAGTGTCTCTCTCTCTCTCTCTCTCTCTCTCTCTCTCTCTCTCTCTCTCTCTCTCCTTCTCTGTCTCTCCCCCCTCTCTCCCCCTGTCTTCTCCCCTCTCTTTCTCTTTCTCTCTTTCTCTCTCTCCCTCCCCACTCTCTCTCTCTCCCACTTAGAAGGTCGCTTAAATAGTATCATCCTATTATACAGTAAAATCAACGGCCCAACACGTAAGCATGTGCCCGGAAGTGGCAGTAGAGTCCCTGTCCCCTAGCAGATGATTGGCTGCAGGGTAGAAACGGGGGGTGGAGCCTGCTGACTGCGTATAATCTCCGCCCACCCGTCCCAAGTGATTGGTGGGTGTGTTGGGCGCGAAGTAGGCAGTCGGATGTTCTTATGACAACGTCGTTTAACTAAGAGCTAATGATAGTCGAGCGTTTAAAGTTCTTGGCTGGAAATGCGACGAACCTCCGACGCGTCGTCCGGGGCGCTTCTATCTTGTTTTGTTTATTTTCTTCCCCTCTTCTATCTTGTTTTGTTTATTTTCTTTTCCTCTTCCTCATTATTCCTTCACATTTGCCTTTTCTTCATCTGATTCTCTTCCTTCTTCTCCCTCTCCTCCTCGTTCTATTTCTTATTTTCTTCTTGTTCCAATCACAGGTTTATAAACTATCCCCCTGCTAAAACAAAAACATCTCTTTGAGACAGCAGACTAAGAAATACTAAAATAGATAAAAAGAATCAAAGAACGGTGGCTCACATTGACTACATTCGCTCCTCAACCCTGAAGGAGCCCTCGCGAAACATTACAATCACATCGTCTTGTCCCAAACTGGGCCTTCAGGGGAGATGGTGGATTGGTTGGGAGACCCACCCAAAAGCACCATCACGAAAATGTCAGTCAACGCTGCTTCTACCTCTCTGCCTCACTCGCTTAACCCTCCACCCTACCCAACTCCTTCAAGACATCCTTCTCCTCCTTTTACCTCTTCTGCTTCTTCTACTTCTGCTCATTCTACTTCTGTTTCTACTGTTTATTCTGCTTCTGCTTCTACTTCTACTTCTGCTTCATCTACATTTTATACTTCTAATTCTATTTTTTCGACATCTTCTATTTCTTCTACATCTTCTACATCTTCTTCTGTTTCCTCTTGTCTATCATTTACTCCAGACGACCCCTCCTGCCTCCTTTATCCACCTTCATTGCCTCTTCTCCCCAAGCCTCCTTCTTCGCATTCTAAGAAAGCTTCTACCTTGGCCTCTATTTAGAAGGTCTGTCTTCGCCCGCCCATGATTCTCCGTAAAGTAAATCCTATTGGGTAAACGAACCATGTCTTAGGAATTGCTTGAAAAAAGAGGATTTAGACACAGGAAAGGAAGCGCAACAGAAGGTGCGAGAGAGAGAGAGAGAGAGAGAGAGAGAGAGAGAGAGAGAGAGAGAGAGAGAGAGAGAGAGATAGATAGATAGAGAGAGAGAGAGAGAGAGAGAGAGAGAGATAGAGATAGATAGATAGATAGATAGATAGATAGATAGATAGAGAGAGAGAGAGAGAGAGAGAGAGAGAGAGAGAGAGCAGAAGATGAAAAAAAAAATCCCTCCTGGTTCTTTGCTACCCTCCCTTCTCTTTTTGGTCTTTCGTGAAATGCTCTCTTCAACTACTTCCAAAGGCTTCTTTCATATTCTTCTCTCTTTATTCTCTCTCCCCTCTCTTCTCTCCCTTCCACCTCTCCTTTCTCTCCTCCCGTTCACTCTCTTCCTACACTCCCTTTCCTTTATGTCACTCTCTTCCTCGTCTCCCTTGTCCTTCTACCATCACATGTCCCTGCCTATGGTCCCTCCCCCATTTCCCTCTCCCTTTTTCTTCCCTTTCCTCCTCTCTCTTCCTCTTATCCTCCTTTTCATCGAGTCTCATTCTTCTCCGTCGTATTTCTTTCTCCGATTGTCATGTTTTATCAGTGTGACAATAATTATCGTGGTTTTCTCCCTCCGTCTTTTGTTCATTCCTTCATTCCTTTCATTCTCTCTTCTCCCCTTCCTTCCTTCGCTCTCAGCTTTCCTCGTCCCATCCCCGCTACAAATCTCTCCACCTCTCAGTACCTGCCTCTTTTTACAGATAAAAATAAAAATTCCATTTACAGGAAAAATGTAGACAACTTTAACACAAAAGAATGTTTCTCATGTTTCTCTAAAAACAAAACAAAAAAAAAAACAACCCCTTACGTGGGTCACTTTTCCTTTTGTTTCACTGTTGAACACTTTAGGTAATTAAGGAGAGTTACAGAATAATTCATAACATAGAAACAGATAGTGTGCTAACTAAAACAAACACGCACGTAAACAACATTCCAACAAATAAAATCTACGCGACGATACGACCGACTGACGTCTGACCGCTTTTACTCGTATCGGGACTGAACGCGTCTCTGACAGCCAATCATAATTCGAAATGGGCGAAAGTCAAATATGAATGGGAGTGATAAGGACCTTGAGTGGTCGCA
>NC_134815.1:12678308-12685808 GCF_046742065.1 Oratosquilla oratoria | reverse complement strand
CACATACATACACAGACGTGTGCACACACATACACACACACACACATATACTGTAAACAAACGCTAATGTGGTCACAGTAGTGCATAAAAAATTCGATTGGGAAAAGGTGACTAGTGGAGTACCACAAGGGTCTGTACTGGCACCCGTACTGTTTTTTATGGGATAGGTATATAGCCACGCGAGCATATTTCTGAATGATTCCAAGAGCATGAAAGGAGTAGTGTTAAGTAAATGTTAAATCACCAGAATAAATTTGGGACTGATTTTATGAATGGAGAAAGGAATGGAAGATGAAGTTCTTTGTAAAGAAGCGCAAAACCTTAGAAATGGGTCAAAGCAAAATAGTAGACTACCATGAAGTTATGAAGTAGGAGATGAAATAATCATAAGGGTAGATGAGAAAAAAAAAATCACAGTGGAGATGATCCGTTGTCGCTAAAACCATGTTAACAAAATAACAGTATATATATATGTATATATATATATATATATGTATATATATATATATACTGTATATATATATATATATATTATATAACATATGTATATTATATATAATATATGTATATATATATGTACATACATACATATATATATATATATATATATATATATATGTATATACTATATATCATATATATATTTATATATACATATATATGTATATGTAATTTATATGCGTATATATATATATATGTATGTATATATATATATATATATATGTATATGTATATATATATATATATATATATATATATATATATATATATATATATATATATATATATATATATATATAAGGGACGGGGGATGGGATTAGGAGACCTACTACCTGTAGCCCCAAATGGGGACATTCCTAAAAAGAAAGAAAAGGCATAAGAGGGTCTGGGAGCTTTCAAACCAGTACCCTAAGGGTTGGGTCTTTTAATGTGCGTGGATGTGGTACAGATGAGAGTAAAAGGGAAGAGATAGGCAGTATGTTTGTGAGAAGAAAAATTGATGTACTGGCTTTGAGTGAAACTAAAATGAAAAGAAAGGGCAACTGTGAGTTTGGGAGTGTAGCTGGGAGGTACTCAGGAGTGAAGAGGGGACGAGGGAGAGAAGGGGTGGCTATACCAGTAAGTGAAGAGATAAGTAAGCGGGTAGTGGAATGGAAGGAGGTGTCATTAAGGTTGATGTGGATGAAGGTGAAGCTGGGAAAGGAGATGTGTGTTTTTGTAAGTGCGTATGGGCCTGGTAGTGAGAAGAACGTAGAGGAAAGGGAGGCATTTTGGGTAGATATAAATGAGTGCATAGAGGGATTAGGGAGAAATGTCAATGTAGTTGTATTGGGAGACCTAAATGCTAGGGTAGGAAATGAGCCAATTGACGGAGTGATTGGGAAGTATGGAGTTCGAGGCAAAAATCGTAGTGGAGAGTTGATGGTGGAGATGTGTATTGAAAGAGAGTTGATGATAGCAAATACAATGGTTAAGAAGAAAGTCAAGCATAAATACACATGGGAGAGGGTTGTGGATGGAAGGGTGGCAGATAGAGCGTTAATGGACTATATAGTGGTGACCAGGAGTATGGTAGGAAGAGTTAAGGATGTACATATTCTAAGGGGAGAGAGTGGGGGAATATCAGATAATTTCCTGGTGGAAGGTAAATTGAGAGCGGAGAATAGATGGAGAAAGAGGAAAAGGGCAGAAGGTAGGGAGGTACTTAGAGTGAACTGCTTAAATGAAGAAAAAAAAAAGGAAAATGAGTATAAGAAGAAGTTGAGAGAGGAGTGGGAGAGAGTAAAGGATAGAGTAGAACTAGGAGTGGAGGAGGAATGGGGATGGTTCAAGGAGGGAGTCGTAAGGTGTGCAAAGATGGTGTGTGGAACAAAGAGGGCGGGAGGAAATAGAAAGAAGGGTAGTGAGTGGTAGGATGAGGAAGCAAAGAAGGGTGTAGAAGAAAAGAAGCAGGCATTCATAGATTGGCTACAAATTAGGACGAGGGAATCGTATGAGAGGTACAAAGTAAAGAGAAAGGAAGTTAAGCACAAGATTTAGGAAGCAAAGAGGAGAGCAGATGTGAAATGGGGAAAGAGTATGACGGAAAATTTTGAAAGTAATAAAAAGATGTTTTGGAAGGAAGTTAAAAGAGGAAGAGGAGGCGAATCAAGTAGAGAAGAAAATGTAAAAGGTGCAGATGGAGAGATGATAATGGAAGAGAAGGCAGTGAGAAGAAGGTGGGCAGAGTATTTTAGGGAGTTGCTAAATGTGAAGGGGGATAGGGAGTGAAAGGTAGTTTCAGTGGGAAGCGCTAAGAAAATGAGTGATGAGTGAGGAAAATGGAGGAGAAATATGGAAGGATGAAGTGAAAGCTGCTGTTAAGATGATGAGAGCAGGTAAGGCACCTGGGTTGGATGGATGCCATGCAGAATGTCTGAAGAAAGGAGGTACAGTGATGGTGGACTGGCTGGTGAGGTTATCTAATGTGTGTTTAAGAGAGGGTAGAATGCCAGAAGACTGGAGGAGTGCCTGTATAGTTCCGCTTTACAAAAGAAAGGGGGACAAGTGTGAGTGTAGTAGTAACAGAGGGATCAGCTTGTTGAGTGTAGTTGGGAAGGCTTATGAGAGGGTCTTGATTGAGAGGATTAGGAAAGGAACAGAGGGAGTAATTGGTGAGGAACAGTGTGGTTTTAGGACAGGTAGGGGATGTGTAGATCAGATCTTTGTGGTAAGACAGATATGTGAGAAAGCTATAGGAAAAGGTAAGGATGTTTTTTGGGCTTTTATGGATCTGGAAAAGGCTTACGATAGGGTAGACAGGAAGGCACTGTGGGAAGTACTGCAGATATATGGGATAGGAGGAAAGCTGTTAAGAGCAGTTAAGAGTTTTTATGAGAGTAGTAGAGCTTGCATTAGGATTAGGAACGGAGAGAGTGAATGGTTTGAGGTAAAGGTGGGACTTCGTCAGGGGTGTGTTATGTCGCCCTGGCTGTTCAATCTTTACATGGGTGGGGTGGTACGAGAGGTGAATGCAAGGGTAGTGGGTCAGGGATTGGAGATGATTAAAGACAATGGAGAAAAGTGGGAGGTGAGCCAGTTGTTGTTTGCCGACGACACTGTGCTTGTAGCAGGATCAGAGGAGGGATTGAGGAAATTAGTGACAGAGTTTGAGAAGGTGTGTGAAAGAAGGAAGCTGAAGATATATGTGGGCAAAAGTAAGGTGATGAGATGTACAAGGGGAGAGAGTGACAGTAGGCTGGAAGTGAGCATTAAGGGTGAGAAACTGGAGAAAGTGGATAGTTTCAGATACTTGGGTGCGAATGAGACAGGAAAGGGAGGAGTGGAGGTGGAGGTAGAATGTAGATTGAGAGAAGCATGTAAATGCCTTGGTGGATTAAAAAGTGTAATGAGAAATAGACATCTGGGGATGGATGCTAAGAGGAGGTTATATGAAGGAGTGATTGTGCCAACAGCAATGTATGGGACAGAAACATGGAACATGAGAGAGGAAGAGGGAAGGAGTTTGAATGTGTTTGAGATGAAATGTCTGAGAAGTATGATAGGAGTTACTAGGCTAGATAGAGTGAGAAATGAGGAGGTGAGGAGGAGAACAAGGGTGAAAAAGGAGCTGGGAGATAGGGTTGATGAAAGAGTATTAGGATGGTTTGGACACATGGAAAGAATGAGTGAAGAAAGATTAGTAAAAGAAGTGTGGAAGGCGGAGGTAGAAGGAGTGAATATGAGGGGGCGTCCTAGGATGAGATGGATGGATGGGGTGAAAGGGGCTTTACAAAAGAGAGGAATGTCTGTAGAGGAAGGACGGGAGAGGACAGAAGATAGGGGTGAATGGAGAAGGGTTGTGCATAGATGAGGCTGTGATGCATGAGGGGGAGTGGGTGGGGGATGGGGTGTGAGGTAGTATATGTGAGAAAATAAAAATGACGCAGCCCGAAGGGATTTCTCCCCGTCTTCTCCTTTCTTGCATGAGGGGACGGAGAGGGGGGGTCGCTGAATTTATGAAGCGGCCTTGCTGTGGATGTGCTGTGTCTTGCGACACTGCTTCTGACCCAGGGCAGTGGACAAGATGCAGGGATGACCCGTCATCCAGGAGGTGCCAAGATAGGAGGGAGGGAGGAGGGTGGAGGGGAGTGGAATATATGGGAAATGAAATGGGTGGGAGTGATTCCTATGCCTTTTTCTTTTTGGCTACCCCCCATGTAAGGGGGAAAAAGCCTTTGGTATATGTATGTATATATATATGTATATATATATATGTATATATATACATATATATATATATATATATATATATATATATATATATAAATGAATTGATATATAATAGCGAAACCAAATAACTTGCAATAGGAATACATGCAATTGAGAAAGAAAGAGAAAAAGAGAAAAAATGTTTTATTTATTATAAAAAGAACGATGATATCCACGAAATGTTAATTTTGAATGTGTATGCGTGCGTGCGTGCGTGTTCGTGTGTGTGTGTGTGTGTGTGTGTGTGTGTGTGTGTGTGTGTGTGTGTGTGTGTGTGTGTGTGTGTGTGTGTGTGTGTGTGTGTGTGTGTGTATGTGTGTGTGTGTGTGTGTGTGTGTGTATTTGTGCTTGTGTGTGCTCATGTGTGAGTATGTGCGCGCGCGTGTGTGTTTTGCAAAGTGAGCATAGGGAACGAATGTCGCGGGACGGCCTCGGAGGTCCTCGGCCAAGACCTCCTCTTCTTCTTCTCTTCCTCTTCCTCCTCCTCCTTCGTTTATTTATTTTCCCTCCTTCGTGAGACACGGAGAGAGTCCTGGAGTTCTGTGAAGTCATTTGGCTGCTCCAAGAATGGAGCTCTCGCCCTCCACTCTCGTGAGAGTAACATGGACACTTTCCAGCTTTCACGGCGCTTTCTTCTTGACATATTCCGAAATACCTCTGAAACTCTTCTCTTTTAATGTGACGAAGATGAATTTTCGAAAAAAAAAAAAAGATATTCATCATCCAACGGAGCGATTTTTTTTAATGCACGTGTTGATCCAAGAACACAATGAAGGATTTTTTTTCTGAAGTAAAGTAGAAGGTGAATTAAGCAGTGGGATTCGTTGAAGCTGAATAGGAGGACCATGTGTTATTGAAGGCTGATATAAAGCCAAAAAAGAAATATTAAATGTAATTGATTGAAACCGCAAAATTGCAAAGCACAAACACATAAAGGATTACAAAGGATTACAAAGGAGGAGCATGCCGACAGGAGACCTTTTGGTCCATAACTAGGTCGGATGTGAAAAAAGGATAATAATGATAAACAGATAAATAAATAAATAAATAAATATGATAATAATATAAATGATAATAAATAGAATTGATAGATAAAGTTAAATAATAAACAAACAAGTAAATAGTAAGTAATAATAAATGGATAGATAAATAATAATAAATGATAATCAAGCAAATAATAGTAAACAGGCAAATAGTAACAAACAAATAAACAAATAATATAAGATAAATTGCAGGCATTACAGCATCTTACTTAGCTGTTTGTCTAAGTGAATCTTAAAGCTTCGAACTGAACTACATTGCACTGCCTCTGCAGGAAGTTTATTCCATTCATTAACTACACGGTCGGCGAAGTTGTTTCTACCTACTTCCAAATTAAATATGTTTCCTGACAGTTTGAGACCATTATTTCTCCTCGGATTCTCACTCAGTGTGAAAATTTTGTCACTTTTGATGTTGCCAATTCCCTTTAGAATCTTAAAGACCTGTATCAAGTCACCTCTGTCAAAGGATTACAAAGGATTACAAAGGCGGAGCATGTCGATAGGAGACCTTTTGGTCCATATCTAGGTCGGATGCAAAAATAATAGTAATAATAATAAATAAGTAAATAAAAACTATAATAATGTAAATATCAAATAGAATATATGAATAAATGCATAGGTATAATTAGAAAATAAACAAAACAGGTAAATAGTAAATAATAATAAATTGACATATACATACATATACCAAGGCTTTTTCCCTCTTACAAGGGAGGTAGCCAAAAAGGAAAAGACATAAAATCATTCCAACCCATTCCATCCGTAAAAACACTCCACACCTCCCTCTTATCTTAGCACCTCCTGGATGACGGGTCATCCCTGCACCTTGTACACTGCCCTGGGTTAGAAGCAGTGTCGCAAGACACAGCACATCCACAGCAAGGCCGCTTCTCCGTCCCCCCATGCATAAAAGGAGAAGACGGGGAGAAATCCCTTCGGGCTGCGTCAAATTTTGCTCACACATACTACCTCACCGCCCATTCCACCTCATGCATCACAACATCATCCATATACAACCATTCTCCATTCACCCCATCTCTTCTGTCCTCTCCCGTCCTTCCTCAACAGACATTCCCCTCTTCCTCAAAGCCCCCTTCACCCCATCCATCCACCTCATCCTAGGACATCCCCTCATGTTCACTCCCTCCACATCTGCCTTCCACACCTACTTCACTATTCTTTCTTCACTCATTCTTTCCATGTGTCCAAACCATCCTAATACTCTTTCATCAACCCTATCTCCCAACTCCCTTTCCACCCCTGTTCTCCTCCTCACCTCCTCATTTCTCACTCTATCTAGCCTAGTAATCCCCATCATACTTCTCAGACACCTCATCTCAAACACATTCAAACTCCTTCTCTCTTCCTCGCTTATGTTCCATGTTTCTACCCCATACAGTGCTGTTGGCACAATCACTCCTTCATATAGTCTCCTCTTAGCATCCATTCCCAAATGTCTATTCCTCATTACACTCTTCAATCCACCAAGGCATTTACTCGCTTCTCTCAATCTACATTCTACCTCCACCTTCACTCCACCTTTTCCTGCCACATTTGCACCCAACTATCTAAAACTATCCACTTCCTCCAGTCGCTCTCCCTTAATGCTCACTTCCAGTCTACTGCCACTTTCACCCTTTGTACATCTCATCACCTTACTTTTACCCGCATTTATCTTTAGGTTTCTTCTATCATATACTCTCCCAAACTCTGTCACCAACTTCCTCAATCCCTCCTCCGATCCTGCCACAAGCGCAGTGTCGTCCGCAAACAACAGCTGGCTCACCTCCCACTTTTCTCCATTGTCTTTAACCATCTCCAATCCCTGACCCACTACCCTTGCATTTACCTCTCGCACTACCCCATCCATGTATAAGTTGAACAGCCAGGGCGACATAACGCATCCTTGACTAAGTCCCACCTTTACCTCGAACCACTCACTCTCTCCATTGACATATAACTAATAATAAATGAGAATCAAACATACAACTGATAACAAAACAAAAACAAATAATATGAAATAAATTATAATCATTACAGCATCTTGCTTAGCTGTTTATCTAAATGATTCTTAAAGCTTCGAACTGAACTACATTGCACTGCCTCTGCAAGTTTATTGTATTAATTAACTACACGGTTGGCGAAGTTGCTTCTACCCACTTCCGAATTGAATCTATTTCCGGACAGTTTGAGACCATTGTTTCTT
>NC_134815.1:12650808-12653308 GCF_046742065.1 Oratosquilla oratoria | reverse complement strand
TGAACTACATTGCACTGCCTGTGCAGGAAGTTTATTCCATTCATTAACTACACGGTTGGCGAAGTTGTTTCTACCTACTTCCAAATTGAATCTATTTCCGGACAGTTGGAGACCATTGTTTCTTGTCTGATTCTCATTCAATGTGAAAATTTAGTCATTTTTGATGTTATCAATTCCCTTTAAAATCTTAAAGACCTGTATCAAGTCACCTCTGAGTCTACGCTTTTTTAGGGAAAACAAATTCATATGTTTTAGTCGATTTTCGTATGATTTATTTTTTATATTTGGAATCCGTTTTGTGGCTCGCCGTTGTACTTTTTCCAGTCTGTCAATGTCTTTAATGAGATTCGGTGACCATACGGAAATAGCATATTCCAAATGTGGACGAACTAACGATTTATATAGCTTGTTAATGAGTGATGGACTTTTGAAATCAAAAGATCGCGCAATCAGTCCCAGAATCTTATTTGCTTTCTCAGAAGCTTATATACACTGCTTGGATGATTTCAGATCGTTACTGATAATTATGCCGAGATCTTTTTTACTATCCACTTTTGTTAACGAATTTCCAAATAACTTGTAATCGTACATACTGTTATTTTTACCCATGTGCATTACCTTGCATTTACTTGTGTTAAATTTCATTAGCCACATTTCAGACCATTGCTGTAATTTATCTAAATCTTCTTGAATATCTAATTGATTTAAGTGATCATTTGCCATTCCGCACAGTTTTGTATCATCAGCTAATTTGGAAACAGTAGATTTTAGTCCATGGTCTATATCATTTATATGTACTATGAATAGAAGTGGCCCACGAACGGAACCCTGAGGAACTCCACTTGTAACATTTTTCCATCTAGAAGTTTTTCCATTTAAAACAACTCTCTGTTTTCGACCATTCAACCAATTACTAGTCCAACTTAATAGGCTACCACTTATTCCGTGTGAAGCTAATTTTGTAAGTAGTCTTTCGTGTGGGATGGTATCAAAAGCTTTTGCAAAGTCTAGATATATTAAATCTATATTGTTTCTTTTGTCATAATTCGAGATAACTGTGTTGTAGAATTCGAGTAAGTTAGTCACGCAAGAACGTTTCCGTCTGAAACCATGGTGGCTATCATTTATCAAACGGTTACTTTCTAAATGATGTTCCATAGCATCTCTGATGATAGTTTCCATTATTTTTCCTACGAATGAAGTCAAACTTATAGGCCTTTAGTTATTTGGTTTCTTTTGGTCACCTTTTTTGAATATGGGAGTAACGTTAGCTAGCTTCCATTCTCTTGGGACATCTCCGGATATGATGGATTTCTTTAAAATAATTTCTAATGGAACAACAATCTCATTTTTCATTTCCTTTAAGATTCTTGGATGCCAACCGTCAGGCCCTGGTGTTTTATTAACTTTGAGTTTCTCTATACATCTTTTAATCTTTTCTTTTGTTATATTTACCGTAGTGAGTAAGTTTACCCCAGACTTTTCACAGGTTTCAGTTTGGAGTTCACTTTGAGGTGTTTCGTTTACGAATACCGAGCTAAAATAATTGTTTACGATATTACACATTCCTTCATTTGAATATTCAAGTTGACTGTCAGCAGATAATAGTGGACCAATGTGATTCCTAACAACCTTTTTATCTCTAATGTAACTATAGAACTCTTTGGGATTCTCTTTGGATTTATCAGCGATATTCATTTCGTATTGTCGTTTTCTTTTTTTATTGTCTTTTTTAAATCTCTTTGTATTGATACATAACTTTCATAGTCATTAGATGCACCCGAGCACTTATATTTCTTATAAGCCTGTCTTTTTTTGGCAATACTTTTTTCAGTTTCTTTGTCGAGCCACTTTGGGCGAGCCTGATTTGGGGGACGTCTGTCCTTAAAAGGAATGTAAGTATGAATCATCTTAGTGAGCGTATTTTAGAATATTTCCCACATCCGATCTACAGGTCTTTCGCTTAATTTTCCCTCCCAATCAGCTGAAGCTCCTGACGTAGTCCTATGAACTGAGCTTTACTGAAATCGGGTGTTTTAGAAACACAAGTATCTATTCTAAATTTTTTTAGGAGTTTGAATCTAAGTTGTGATCGCTATTTGCAACAGTTTCACCGACTTCTACATCAGTTAGCATACATATATATATAGATATAGATATATATAATGTTATATATATTTATTTACGAACATACATACATACATACATACATATTTATACATACATACTCTCAAGCTTTTTCCTGCTCCCTTTCTCCCTTTACTCTCGTCTCAACCCTCGTACTAGATCACAGATAACGTGTCACATCGACTTCAACCCTTTGTTGAACACACTGGTATACTCTCAAACTGGCTAGCGTTTGGCTAGCGTCTGTCGAATGGTGGTCACCAGCATAACAGGAACTTTGAATTACACGGTACGTGTCGGTACATATGAATAACATCGGTGGTGTCGTCAATCGGTCCTTTTCTTGCCAATGCTGTGTTGTGCCTCGCTTCTC
>NC_134815.1:12633308-12645808 GCF_046742065.1 Oratosquilla oratoria | reverse complement strand
GACATATGCACTGAAAGGTTCCCTTAAATATACATAATCGTCTTATGGTATCCAGAATATACAGGGCGTCATTAACAGTGGAAAGGATGCATACATTCTCATGGTAATTGCGGCAGACTTGCATAGCAGACTCTGAAGTTAGCTTTCCACTGCGATCAAGTTGTTCTATCTTGTTGCTGCCAAGCTATGTTGTTCAGCTGAGGAAAGCCCTGCCTTCAACAAAAGGGAGTATTTATGTCCAGCTTATCCCGATCAACACTTTTGCCGTTTTGATGCCTTTTGTTGTTTATTCTAGCAACTCGCCAACGGATTTATTCAGCCGAGGGAAATGTCCTCCGACGTGGCGGAAGAGTCAGAAGACGTCTCGCTGCGACTGTAGCTTTTTACATTTCATCCCAGCCTTCTTAGGGACGATTACTTTCAGACGGAGCACCCATGTCTCGTCCGACTCTTTTATGAATTTATTTGTTTATTGATTAATTTTTTTTTTTATTATTATTATTATCTTAAAATACGGGCTTAGAATTCTTGCATTCAACTACGAGCTGTGGTGAAGATGGTCGCGGCAACAGTTTCCTTCTGTCGATGGAAGTTCTTCGCATTGAAAAGATTACCTTCGGGTATTTTTTTTTTTTTGTCGTCGTTGCTGTTGTTACAATTAGTATTTCTGTTGTTGCTGCTGCTGTTGTTGTTGTTCCTATTGTTATTGTTATTGTTCACCTTAAACCTTAGGAGTTTATCTAAATTAATCTTAAAACTTCGAACTGTAGTACTACAATCCATAGTTTTTCTGGGAAGCTTGTTTCATCCTATCAGTCACTACGCAACTGATTGTATCCACCTCCTTCTGGATCAAATCTACGTCCTGACAGCATGGAATGAGACCATAATTTCTCCTTCGGTTAGCGTTTAGTATCATATCCTCATTTCTGATGTTGCCCATTTTCTTAAAAAAAAAAAAAAAATCTTTCAAGTTCTCCTTGAACCTCCGCTTTTGTTAGGAAAAAGGATTCCGCGATGGGGCCGCGTGGTAGCCCAGTGGATACTGTCTCGAGCTCGTGAGCAGGTGGTTGTAAGTTCGATTCCCGGGACCCACTGGAGGCTTGCTGCCTTGGTTCTCGACAACCCTGGCCAGGCGGGGAGATGAGCCAACTTGGGTTGAAAAAAAAAAAAAAAAAAAAAAAAAAAAAAAAAAAAAAAAATCAGCTGTTTACCGCAACTGACAGGGCTTTAGTTGGACAGGATTAGATTTTTCTCTTTTCAATCTAGATATTTTAAATATACATTAGTTCTCCTTTTGTCATAATTTGAAATGACTATTGCAAAATTCTAGTAGCTTAATCACGCGAAACCGTTTATGTTTGAAATCATGCTGGCTGGCACTTGTACTCTCCAGCTAACATGGTGGGTCCTTATACACCTGTGTGTGTATATGTGCTGTATATGTTTACTGGATAGATGTTTTCTCTGTGATGTTCAATACCTGTTCAAACTGTCGTAATCATAACCATATTGTTTCCTACTGTGGATGTTAAACAAGAGTTGTTTTGTGCTGATGTTTTTTGCCCTTATTGAATATAGAAATAACGTTTGATCATTTTTGTTGTGTTAGTACATCACGATTGTTATAGACTTTAATAGTTTCTAATGAAATAACAATTTTGTTTTTATTTCCTTCAAACCTCTTGCATATTGTCAGGCTCTGGTATTCTATCAACTTTGAACTCTTAACTTTGAACTCTTCTATGTATTTTACATTTTTCTTCTATTTATTTATTCATCTATTTATTTGTTCATTTATTCATTCATATATTTACTTCTTTGTTGTTTATCTTTATTTTTTATCTACAGAAGTAAGTTTCTGATCAACGAATCGCATGACTCAGAGCAGAGTTCACATTTGAAGTGCTTTGTTTATGAATACAGAACCAAAAATAGCTGTCAAAGATATCAGACGTACCTCCATTTGAATATTTCAGTTGCCCTTTGCCAGACATTAGTGGGCTAATGTGACTCCTGAACATTATATCTTTAATGTAGCTGTAGATTTTATTCTTTTATCATTATTCTTTATTTATTTATCTTTATCAGTGATTTTTACTTCGAATTTCGGCTCTTTTTTCCCGATCGTCTTTCAAATCTCTCTGTGTTATCATATAATTCTGATTATGGGATGTTGAACGTTTGAATTTCTTATAAGCCTGTTTTCTTTCAGCTCCATTTTTTTTATTGGGCCATTTTGGACAAGTAACGAGAAAGATGTCTTTCTTTAAGCAGAATATGAGTCATCTCAGTGACCGTTTTTATATTTCAGATATTCCCCACATTTGGTCATTCCTGCACCTTGTCCACTGCCCTGGGTCAGAAGCAGTGTCGCAAGACACAGCATATCCACAGCAAGGCCACTTCATTAAATCGGCGACCTTTAAGATTCTTGGATGCCAACTGTCAGGCCCTGGTGTTTTATTAACTTTGAGTTTCTCTATACATCTTTTAATCTTTTCTTTTGTTACATTTACCGTAGTGAGTAAGTTTACCCTAGACTTTTCAAAAGTTTCAGTTTGGAGTTCACTTTGAGGTGTTTCGTCTACGAATACCGAGCTAAAATAATTGTTTAAGATATTACACATTCCTTCATTTGAATATTCAAGTTGACTGTCAGCAGATAATAGTGGACCAATGTGATTCCTAACAACCTTTTTATCTCTAATGTAACTATAGAACTCTTTGGGATTCTCTTTGGATTTATCAGCGATATTCATTTCGTATTGTCGTTTTCTTTTTTTATTGTCTTTTTTAAATGTCTCTGCATTGATACATAACTTTCATAGTCATTAGATGCACCCGAGCACTTATATTTCTTATAAGCCTGTCTCTTTTTAGCAATACTTTTTTCAGTTTCTTTGTCGAGCCACTTTGGGCGAGCCTGATTTGGGGGACGTCTGTCCTTAAAAAGAATGTAAGTATGGATCATCTTAGTGAGCGTATTTTGAAATATTTCCCACATCCGATCTACAGGTCTTTCGCTTAATTTTCCCTGAAATCGGGTGTTTTAGAAACACAAGTATCTATTCTAAAAATTTTAGGAGTTTGAATCTTAACACCTTCTTGCTTTGGGAAAGAGAATCGGTTTTATACCTACCGCAAACGCATTACAACAAAGAAAAGACCAGTATATGGGAATATGGAATTCCAATTTCTAAATTGTACGGTAGTACCCTCCCTCGCCCGGAGGGAAAGGTTTTGCCAAAGACCATAAACTTATGAACTAACGACCATGAGAAGACTCAGAAAAAGAAACAGTCAGGAATTTTCAATCTGTCATTTTGTATTAGCTGAACCTATAGGAATAAATAAATAAAAAGAAACTTCCTGGCATACACAAAAAATTCAAAGACCATTTTGATTAGCCATCCCCGTAGTTTCCGTGACACCATTGGTCATTAAAATGTGAAAAAATCGAAAATCTATCGAAATTATTTTCGAATTATGACCCCCTGAGGCGCAATTAGTGAAGGGGTATGAAAGCAAAGACCCGGTTCCTCTGTGCTGAATGAAATTGTCCTTAAAGTAGGGGAAGTGGTTTAATTGATTCGTCAAGACTCCTCAGCGCCGAATTAAATCATCTGGCGGCAGGTAGGTAGGAAGAACAAAGCCAAAACACCTGCCGTAAGTCATTAACGCTTTCGCACGCAGCAGAAATGTTTCCTCAAGGTAGGTGTGTGTGTGTGTGTGTGTGTGTGTGTGTGTGTGTGTGTGTGTGTGTGTGTGTGTGTGTGTGTGTGTGTGTGTGTGTGTGTGTGTGCGTGCGTGCGTGCGTGCGTGCGTGCGTGCGTGTGTGTGTGTGTGTGTGTGTGTGTGTGTGTGTGTGTGTGTGTGTGTGTGTGTGTGTGTGTGTGTGTGTGTGTGTGTGTGTGTGTGTGTGTGATGTACTTCGACCGGTCGCCAGCTTAATATGGAAGGTCTTTTTTCACCAATTTTATATTTTTACAAACCTGTGTATGGATATGTATATGTATATGTATATGTATATGTATATACATGCTAATAAGAACACGGGTACGTGTATTCACTTATGCAAAGTAGACCACTTGGAAAAAAGAAACTAACGAGGTAGAGCGCTTTCGTATATTACATGCTGTGCATATGTGTATATATATATATATATATGTATATATATATATATATGTATATATATGTATATATATATATATATATATATATATATAAATTCGTAGGTATATGCATAAATATCATGTAAATAACCTTGATACATGATGATATACACAATGGACACAGCGCATGTCAAGTGGAGTATTGTAGTCCGAAAATGCAGCTCATATTTTTCACTTAGCATTTCTCCTCATGTTGGTTTATAAAGACCCTGTGCGTCCTGCTCGCGAGTCACAAACGCCATCGGATAATTTCGCTACTGCATCAGCAGGGCACCCTTCAGCTGACTGAAATTGTCTGAAGTTAGTCCTCGCCCTAGAAAAAGGAGTTTGATCAAGGGAGGTGCTGGGTCGGGTCGCGTCAGGTTGGGTCAGGTCGGGTCAGGTCGGGTCGGGTCTGGTCAGGTTGGGTCGGCTCGAAGGTTGAGACAGATCGGTTCGAGTCGGGTTGAGTCGGGTCGAATGTTGAGTCAGGTCGAGCTGAGTCGGGTTGGGTCAGGTTGAGTCGGGTCGGGTCAGGTTGAGTCGGTTCGGGTTAGGTCGGGTCGAGTGTTGAGTCAGGACGGGTCGAGTCGGGTTAGGTCGGGTCGGGTTAGATCGGGTCGAGTCGAATCGGGAGGAGTCAGCTCGAGTCGACTCCACTCAATTAGTATCGTCGTGTTGTGTCGGGTCATATCGGGTTGTGTCGGGTCGGGTCCATACCCAAGACCCTCTCATGGGCAGTCCCTCTCCCCAGTCACCACACCCTCGGAATGGGAATGGTCACTGGATGTGGCATTCCAACAGTTCCGATGGGTGGAGGAGTGGTGACTAGAGCATGTCAGGTTTGTCGGGACATCGAAGAGGGCCGGGTGAACCTTTTCATTTTACTCTGTCTACCGCATGTCGTCCATTTCATTGCGTTCTGTAGAGTTCTCTTGGTATCGATGGGGTTGCACCCCACCACGCTCCCTCCCTTGCGTGGAACCAACAACGGGGACTTCAAAAAACAACAGGAGCTCGCCTCCACCCAGAGGTGCAGGTTCGAGGTTGATGACTCTCCCTCTCTCTCTCTCTCTCTCTCTCTCTCTCTCTATCTATCTATCTATCTATCTATCAATCTATCTCTCTTTCCCTCTATCTCTTAACGTCTCCCCAACCCCATTCTTCAAATGAGAAGAGGTGACAACAGGCGACACCTCCCGTCCTCACACTATAGGAAAGGAAGACTCTTTCTGCGTCTTCCTTCCCCACAGGAGGCGACACTTTTCCATTCCTTCAGGCGATCTCCACCACGTTCGTGTTAGCCCTTCTGGCGTCCTCTTTGGGGGAACGACCTTCCGTGCCGAGTGGAGCTTTTCCTTTCATTCTGGCTGATACAATGAGATTTTATTCATCTTACTAACACTTCCTCCAAACAGTTGACTAAAGCGTTCCCTACACGATAAGTATTATTGCGCAATATTCCGTATTATACAATATCATCGACTGATTCGTCGAGACCCCTCAGCACACGTGTTTGACCTGTGCATGTATGTCCTCAGTATATTGTGTTATTTTTCATCACCAATATTATTGTTCAATACGGAGTATTGCGCAATAATATTGACCGAGTAGGAAACGCTTAAAAACTGGCCATCACTTTTGTCTTCATTCTGGCTAAGACCACATGACTTTTCTGGGCAAAGGGAACTCTTTTGATAGAAGGAGGCGGGGACCACGAACGTGAAAGAAATAGTCTGAAGTAGCTCTCGGAACACCCCTACGGCCCAGAGACACTGTTTTGGCGATCTGATGATACTCTACTGTTGACCCCAGTTTCCCTCTTGACATCTTCCTTCAGTCTCTCCTTTACCTCGGTTACTCCTCCTCCTCCACCTCCTCCTCCTCTTCCACTTCTCCTCCTCCACCTCCACTTCCTACTCTTCCACCTCCTCTTCTTCCATCTCCTCCTCCTCTTCTTCCTCCTCCTCCTCCATCTCCACTTTCTATTCCTCTTCCACCTCCTCCTGCTCCTCCTCCTGCTGCTCCTCCTCCTCCTCCTCTTCTTCTTCCATTCCTCCTCCTCCCCCATCTCCATTTCCTACTCTTCTTCCACCCCATCCACTTCCTCTTCCACCACCACCTCCTCCTCCTCCTCTTCCACCTCCTCCATCTCCTCCTCCACCTCCTCCTCCACCTTCATCCCCTCCTCTTTTCCACCTCCTCTTCTTCTTCAGTTTACCAGTGACATATACTTTTTGATACCTACCACTACAATTTCATTCTTCATCTCCTTCACTTTGAAAAATTAATTTCCTTACAAAGACATAAGAATAGAAATAAATACTATAGATAGGTAGATAGATACATAATTATAAACAAACTAGTAAATATATAGATTAATAAATTAATTAACGAATGAATAACTAAAAACATAAATGCATTAATAAATGAAAATTTAAAAATATAATGAACAAAGAAATAGGTGAATTAAAGTTAAATCAATAGACAGACATATACAAAAATAGTTGAACATACAGGTGGCTAACTAAAAAACCACTAATAAATAAAGTAAGTAGGTAAGTACATACATATACCAAGGCTTTTCCCCCTTACAAGGGAGGTAGCCAAAAAGGAAAAGGCATAAAATCATTTCCACACATTCCATCCCTGAATACACTCCACACCCCTCCACCCTCCCTCTTATCTGACCACCTCCTGGATGATGGGTCATCCCTGCACCTTGTCCACTGCCCTGGGTCAGAAGCAGTGTCGCAAGACACAGCACATCCACAGCAAGGCCGCTTCATTAAATCGGCGACCCCCCACCCTCTCCGTCCCCCCATTGCATAAAAGGAGACGGGGAGAAATCCCTTTGGGCTGCGTCAAATTTTGCTCACACATACTACCTCACCCCCCATCCCCCCGCCCATTCCACCTCATGCATCACAACATCATCCATATACAACATTCTCCATTCACCCCTGTCTTCTGTCCTCTCCCGTCCTTCCTCAACAGACATTCCCCTCTTCCCCAAAGCCCCCTTCACCCCATCCATCCATCTCATTCATGTTCACTCCCTCCACATTTGCCTTCCATACCTCTTTTACTAGTCTTTCTTCACTCATTCTTTCCATGTGTCCAAACCATCCTAATATTCTTTCATCAACCCAATCTCCCAGCTCCTTTTCCACCCCTGTTCTTCTCCTCACCTCCTCATTTCTCACTCTATCTAGCCTAGTAACCCCCATCATACTTCTCAGACACCTCATCTCAAACACATTCAAACTCCTTCTCTATTCCTCTCTTATGTTCCATGTTTCTGCCCTATACAGTGCTGTTGGCACAATCACTCCTTCATACTTAGCATCCATTCCCAAATGTCTATTCCTCATTACACTCTTCCATCCACCAAGGCATTTACTCGCTTCTCTCAATCTACATTCTACCTCCACCTTCACTCCACCTTTTCCTGCCACATTTGCACCCAAGTATCTAAAACTGTCCACTTCCTCCAGTCGCTCTCCCTTAATGCTCACTTCCAGTCTACTGCCACTTTCACCCTTTGTACATCTCATCACCTTACTTTTACCCACATTTATCTTTAGCTTTCTTCTATCACATACTCTCCCAAACTCTGCCACCAACTTCCTCAGTCCCTCCTCCGATCCTGCCACAAGCGCAGTGTCGTCCGCAAACAAAGAATTCTATAGTTACATTAGAGATAAAAAGGTTGTTAGGAATCACATTGGTCCACTATTATCTGCTGACGGTCAACTTGAATATTCAAATGAAGGAATGTGTAATATCGTAAACAATTATTTTAGCTCGGTATTTGTAAACGAAACACCTCAAAGTGAATTACAAACTGAAACCTGTGAAAAGTCTGGAGTAAACTTACTCACTACGGTAAATATAACAAAAGAAAAAATTAAAAGGTGTAAAGACAAACTCAAAGTTAATAAAACACCAGGGCCTGACGGTTGGCATCCAAGAATCTTAAAGGAAATGAAAAATGAGATTGTTGTTCCATTAGAAATTATTTTAAAGAAATTCATCATATCCGGAGATGTCCCAAGAGAATGGAAGCTAGCTAACGTTACTCCCATATTCAAAAAAGGTGACCAAAAGAAACCAAATAACTAAAGGCCTATAAGTTTGACTTCATTCGTAGGAAAAATAATGGAAACTATCATCAGAGATGCTATGGAACATCATTTAGAAAGTAACCGTTTGATAAATGATAGCCAGCATGGTTTCAGACGGAAACGTTCTTGCGTGACTAACTTACTCGAATTCTACAACACAGTTATCTCGAATTATGACAAAAGAAACAATATAGATTTAATATATCTAGACTTTGCAAAAGCTTTTGATACCGTCCCACACGAAAGACTACTTACTAAATTAGCTTTGCATGGAATAAGTGGTAGCCTATTAAGTTGGACTAGTAATTGGTTGAATGGTCGAAAACAGAGAGTTGTTTTAAATGGAAAAACTTCTGGATGGAAAAGTGTTGCAAGTGGAGTTCCTCAGGGTTCTGTTCTTGGACCACATGATATAGACCATGGACTAAAATCTACTGTTTCCAAATTTGCTGATGATACAAAACTGTGCGGAGTGGCAAATGATCACTCAAACCAATTAGATATTCAAGAAGATTTAGATAAATTACAGCAATGGTCTGAAAAGTGGCTAATGAAATTTAACACAAGTAAATACAATGTAATGCACATAGGTAAAAATAACAGTAAGTACGATTACAAGTTATTTGGAAATTCGTTAACAAAAGTGGATAGTGAAAAAGATCTCGGCGTAATATCAGTAACGACCTCAAATCATCCAAGCAGTGTATTTCAGCCTCTGAGAAAGCAAATAAGATTCTGGGACTGATTGCGCGATCTTTTGATTTCAAAAGTCCATCACTCATTAACAAGCTATATAAATCGTTAGTTCGTCCACATTTGGAATATGCTGTTTCCGTATGGTCACCGAATCTCATTAAAGACATTGACAGACTGGAAAAAGTACAACGGCGAGCCACAAAACTGATTCCAAATATCAAAAATAAATCATACGAAAATCGACTAAAACACATGAATCTGTTTTCCCTAAAAAGGCGTAGACTCAGAGGTGACTTGATACAGGTCTTTAAGATTTTAAAGGGAATTGACAACATCAAAAGTGACCAAATTTTCACATTGAATGAGAATCCGACAAGAAACAATGGTCTCAAACTGTCCGGAAATAGATTCAATTTGGAAGTAGGTAGAAACAACTTTGCCAACCGTGTAATTAATGAATGGAATAAACTTCCTGCACAGGTAGTGCAATGTAGTTCAGTTCGAAGCTTTAAGAATCATTTAGATAAATACCTAAGTAAGATACTGTAATGATTATAATTTATCTTATATTATTTGTTTTTGTTTTGTTATCATTTGTCTTTCTGATTTTCATTTATTATTAGTTATATGTCAATTCATTATTATTTACTGTTTACCTGTTTGTTTATCATTTAACTATACCTATGCATTTATTTATGTATTTTATTTGTTATTTACATTATTATAGTTTTTATTTATTGTTTTATTAATAATATGATTTTTTTTCGCATCCGACCTAGATATGGATCAAAAGGTCTCCTGTAGGCATGCTTCGCCTTTATAATCCTTTGTAAAAAAACAGCTGGCTCACCTCCCACTTTTCTCCATTTTCTTTAACCATCTCCAATCCCTTACCCACTACCCTTGCATTTACCTCTCGCACTACCCCATCCATGTATATGTTGAACAGCCAGGGCGACATAACACATCCTTGACGAAGTCCCACCTTTACCTCGAACCACTCACTCTCTCCATTTCCAATCCTGACACAAGCTCTACTACTCTCATAAAAACTCTTGACAGCTCCCAGAAGCTTTCCTCCTATCCCGTATATCTGCATAACCTCCCACAGTGCCTTTCTGTCTACTCTATCGTAAGCCTTTTCCAGATCCATAAAAGCCCAAAAAACATCCTTCCTCTTTCCTATAGCTTTCTCACATATCTGTCTTACCACAAAGATCTGATCTACACAACCTCTAACTGTCCTAAATCCACACTGTTCCTCACCAATTACTCCTTCTGTTCCTCTCCTAATCCTCTCAATCAAGATCCTCCCATAAGCCTTCCCAACTAAACTTAACAAGCTAATCCCTCTGAAACTACTACACTCACACTTGTCCCCTTTTCCCTTGTAAAGTGGAACTATACAGGCACTCCTCCAGTCCTCCGGCACCCTACCCTCTCTCCAGCAAACATTAAATAACCTCACCAGTTGGTCCACCATCACTGTACCTCCCTTTTTCAGACATTCTGCATGGCATCCATCCAGACCAGGTGCCTTACCTGCTTTCATCATCTTAACAACTGCCTTCACTCCATTCTCCTCACTCATCACTCTCATTTTCTTCGCATTTCCCACTGCAGCTATCTTTCCCTCCCTATCCTCCTTCACATTTAGCAACTCCCTAAAATATTCTGCCCATCTTCCCCTTACTGCCTTCCCTTCCATTATCATCTCTCCATCAGCACCTTTTACCTATTCTTCTCTACTTGATTCGCCTCCTCTTCCTTTCTTAATTTCTTTCCAAAACATCTTTCTATTACTTTCAAAATTTTCTGTTATACTCTTACCCCATTTCACATCTGTTCTCCTCTTTGCTTTACTTCTCTTTTCTTTTCTTTGTACCTCTCATATGACTCCCCCGTCCTATTTTGTGACCAATCTGTGAAAGCTCGCTTTTTCTCTTCTACAACCTTCTTTGTTTCCTCATCCCACCATTCACTACCCTTTCTTCTATTTCCCCCGTCCTTCTTGTTCCACACACCATCTTTGCACTCTTTATGACTCCCTCCTTGAACCATCCCCATTCCTCCTCCACACCCAGCTCTACTCTATCTTTCACTCCCTCCCACTCCTCCTTCAGCTTCTTTTCGTACTCCTTCTCCTTTTCCTTTTCATTCAAAGAGTTCACTCTAAGCACCTCCCTACCTTTTGTCCCTTTCCTCTTCCTCCATCTATCCTCCACTCTCAACTTACCTTCCACCAAAAAATGATCTGACATTCCCCCACCCTATCCCCTTAGCGCATGTACATCCTTAACTCTTCCTATCATAATCCTATTTACTAATACATAATCCACTGGCGCTCTATCTACCACCCTTCTATCCACCACCCTCTCCCATGTGTACTTATGCTTGACTTTCTTCCGAAACACTGTATTTGCTATCATCAACTTTCTTTCTAGACACATTTCCACCATCAACTCTCCACTACGATTCTTTCCTGGAACTCCACATTTCCCAACCACTCCATCGATTGGATCATTTCCTACCCTAGAATTAAGGTCTCCTAGTACTATTACATTGACATTTCTTCCTAAATCCTCTATGCACTCATTTAAATATATCCAAAAGGCCTCCCTTTCTTCTACACTCTTCTCACTGCCAGGCCCATATGCACTCACAAAGACCCACATCTCCTTTCCCAGTTTCACCTTCATCCACATTATCCTTGAGGAAACCTCCTTCCACTGCACTACACGTTTACCTATCTCTTCATTTACTAGAATAGTCACCCCTTCTCTCCCTCGCCCTCTCTTCACTCCTGATAACCTCCCACTTACACTCCCAAACTTACACTCACCCTTCCCTTTCAACTTAGTTTCACTCAAAGCCAACACATCCATCTTTCTTCTCACAAACATACTACCTATCCCTTCCCTTTTACTCTCATCTGTACCACATCCACGCACATTAAAAGACCCAAACCTTAGGGTGCTGGTCCGAAAACTCCCAGACCCTCTTATGTCTTTACTTTTTCGTTTAGGAATGTCCCATGTGGGGCTACAAGGAGAAGGATGCCTAGTCCCAATCCCCGTCCCTTTCTTCTCGCCTCTTACGATCCAAGTGGGAATGCTTGGTGGCAGTATTCTTTTCCCCCACCACAGAAATAGACATTGAACTAATAAAACATAACCGGTCCAGTAATGTAGAGATAAATCAAGGAAGAAACCAAGAAAGAAATGATGGAGGGAGAAAGAATGAGAAAAAGGAAGGAAGGAAGGAAGGATGGAGGGCAGTTTGATATGACAGAAATTTGGTTACGTAACAAGGAGAAAAAAAAATTTCTTTCCGTTACAACACAATGATATTTTGTGGGTCGATGATATAAATAGATTATATATTATATTATATTATATTATATTATATTATATTATATTATATTATATTATATTATATTATATTATATTATATTATATATATGTATATATATATACACACACACACATATATATATATATAATTATATATAATTATATACATA